>NW_016107504.1:60827-64532 GCF_001604975.1 Cebus imitator
AAAAAAAAAAAAAAAAAAATTACCCAGGCTGTATGGAAAATGGTCGCAGGAATTCCTGGACACCCTGACCAGTTTCCACACATTAACCGATGGTTGGATTTAGTCCAACAACCCCCCACCCCCGACCCCACCATGGCTGAAAGGTTGCATAAAACAAGCTAGACTTCAGGTCCTATTAGCTGGCCCAAAGAAAGCCCCTTCTGGGCCAGCCATTATCCCCACCCCAGTGTAGGATCAGGAATTACCTCCACCCTACTCAAGGCCCTCTGAACCAGGGCCTCAGCACTCCCCTGGACAGTATTAGTAACCAAACCTTGTCCCCCCTGCATACCCGCAGCGGGGCCCCACACCCACTGGTGGTCCTTCCTCTCCAAGAGGCTCCTCCAACAGGAGAAGACAATCAGGGTTGCTCATTCTTTGTTTACATCCCCTTCTTGTCAGGTGACTTATGTAACTGGAAGGTGATAGAAATTAAAGAGAGGGCCAAAACATCCGGTGTTGGCACAAGCTTTATTAAGAGCAAGGGAAAAGCTGCAGGGCTGCACCCAAAATTGGCATGCAGCACCCGTGGTGTGGCAAAGGGGATTTTTATAGCCTGCGAGCCGGCAGATGCCTCCAGTGTGAGGGGCTATGCAGGAGGGGAGGTGCGGGGGAACTGCTGAGTTTAATAGTTCCTGGGAGGGGTTCATGCTGGGAAACTGCTAAGATGGCGAGAGGGGGAGGGTTAGAAATCTGCTGAGATGTAAAGTTCCCCAGGAGGGGATCATGCTGGGAGGCTGGGGAACTTAAGGTGGTGGCGGGGTTTTACAATGGAGTAAGTTCTGTCAGAAGGCTTAACATCCCCCGTTCTCTGAGAAGCCCCAGGCTTTGACAGGGCTTTTAAAATCTGTACTCCAGATTCATTGCCCCACTTGGAACGACTGCCAACAATTATTACTGATTCTGTTCACCACAGAGGAAAGAGGCAAAATTAGACAAGAAGCCCTGAAAGCCATCATAGGTCCAGGGGGAGGAACAGTAGAAAAACAAAAAACAAAAAACCAGGACTTTTTCCCTCTACCCGACCCCAATGGGACCCCAACACCTTGGGAGGTCACCAGGCTCTGAACACTTTTCACTGGTATCTTTAAGAAGGGATTAGGGGAGCAGCCCACAAGCCCACTACCCTCTCAGAGATAGGGACTGTAACTCAGGGTCTGCAGGAGTCTCCGGCTGCCTTCCTTGAGCGTCTACAAGACGCTTATTGCACCTACACACCTGTTGACCCTGAGGCTCCAGAAAATCAGCAGGCCATCAACCTGGCTTTCATTTCCCGGTCAGCCCAGATATTAAAAGAAAGTTACAGAAGTTAGACGGATTCCAGGAAATAAATTTATCCCAATTGCCCAGGAAGCTTTTAAAAACAGGGATACTCTTGGAGCCTAAAAAAAAAAAAAAACAAGGTTACTAAGGCAGTAATAGCAGCCCTTCAGAAGAGACGAGTCATTCCACGAGGGCAGGGGGCCTTGTAAAAGGGCCCCCAGGGTCCCTGGCCCCCGTTAGGAAGAAACCAATGTGTGTACTGTAAAGAAAAGAAACATTAGAAAGAATGAGTGTCCCAAGAGAAAAAGACGAGTAACCACTCAGGAAAAGCCACCGAGTGCTATCCTCAATTTAGAAGATCAGGATTGACGGGGCTGGGGCTCTTATTTACTAAGCCCCCAGGAGCCCAGGGTCACTTTAAGAGTTGGGGACAAAACTGCCTGCTTCTTAGTCAACACCGGGGTGGCCCACCCGTTCCTTACTCAGCCTCTAGGACCACTATCAAATAGAAAAACAACTATCCAGGGGGCCACAGGAAAAACCATAACAAGCCCTTGGACCACCAACTGATTCATTAATCTGGGGAATGGCACCATCACCCACTCCTTCTTAGTCATTCCAGAGTGTCCATACCACTCCTAGGATGGGATTTACTTCAAAATCTTCAAGCAAATATTTCTTTCTGTGAGAGTCAGGCTTGCCTCTCAATTCCTCCTCCCTTGGCATCAGGACCACCTCAGCAAATCCTCACCACCTGTGCTCTGTCAGACGAGTATCTCTTGCAGGAAGCTTTATCCTCAGAGGCAGATCAACCACCAACATCAGACCTCCTCCGCCAATTCCAAAAGAATGTACTCGGAGTGTGGGCTAAGACAAATTCCCCAGGCTTGGCAAGTCACCGTACCCTAGTCGTGGTTCAGCTATTGCTTTTGAATGGACTGACCCTGATACTGGAGTTTTGGGGCAACTCACTTGGACAAGACTGACTAAGAGGTTCAAAAACTCCCCTACTCTGTTTGATGAGGCACTTAGCCAAGATCTTAACACCTTCCGAGCTGAGTTACCCAAGTATACCCTACTCCAATATGTGGATGACTTAGTATTGGCTACAAAAACTCAGGAGGCCTGTAAAGAGACCACCCAGTCATTATTAAAGACCCTACAGACTTTGGATTACCAGGTCTCAGCTAAAAAGGCTGAACTCTGCCAACCAAAAGTTACTTACCTGGGCTATATCATACAGAAGGGTAACTGGGCACTGGCACCCAGCCGAGTCCAAGTGGTGCTGCAAATACCCATCCCCACCATGAAACGCCAAGTTCGAGGATTCCTTGGGGCGGTAGGGTACTGCAGGCTATGGATTTTGGGATTCGCTGAGATAGCCACGCCCCTATGTGCCTGCAGTGGAGGAAATCAGTCCTTGACTTGGGCAGAGAGAGAGCAACGGGCTTTTGGCAAGCTCAAGACTGCCCTGACTATGGCCCCAGCCTTGGCCTTGCCAGACGTCTCTAAACCCTTCTGTTTGTTTGTGCATGAAAAACAAGGAGTCGCTAATGGGGTGCTCACCCAGACATTGGGACTGTGGTCCTGGCCAGTCGCTTTCCTTTCAAAAAGTCTTGATCCCATAGCCTCTGGGTGGCCAGCTTGTCTGAGGTCAGTGGCAGCTACAGCCCTATTAGTCAAGGAGGTGGACAAACTAACCTTGGGGCAGGAATTAAATTTAGTGACACCCCAGGCAGTAAAGTCACTACTCTGTGGAGCTCCAGGAAAATGGATGTCAAATGCCCGCATAGTTCATTATCAGGCTTTACTCTTGGACCAGCCCTGCATAAAGTTTTTAAAGGCTACAGTTTTAAACCCCACCAGGCTGCTACCTGACAGCGAGCCAGAGGAGCCCATACATGATTGCCAACAGACGATGGACGTCCTCCACACAGCTCAACCGGACCTCACCGACGTCCCCCTGCAGAACCCAGAGGAGGTACTGTATACGGATGGCAGCAGTTTCATGGTCAACAGAGTCAGGTATGCCGGGGCAGCCGTAGTCACCCTAGAGCGTGTTGTCTGGGCCCAGGCTCTTCCACATGGAACCTCGGCACAAAAGGCAGAACTCATAGTTCTGACAAAGGCCTTAGACTGGGCAGAGGGAAAAACTGTAAACATCTACACAGAGAGCCGGTATGCCTTTGCTACATTGCTACAGCTCATGTACGTGGAGCCATTTATAAGGAAAGAGGACTACTTACCTCACAGGGAAAAAAACATAAAAAATAAAGAAGAAATCCTAGCCCTACTAGAGGCTATATGGAAGCCCAAGGCAGTGGCATTAATACACTGCAAAGGACACCAGAAGGGAGATTCACCAGAGGCGAGGGGAAATAGGGCAGCTGACCTACAAGCCAG
>NW_016107504.1:64642-77020 GCF_001604975.1 Cebus imitator
TAAGGGGGCACACAAGATTCCACAGGATGGTGGATTCTACCAGACACAAGGATTGTGGTCCCCAAGGCTCTAGGACGGGCTCTAGTTAAGGACACACACCAGGCCACTCACTTAGGACAGACCAAACTAACTAAGCTGCTAAAAGCCAAGACTACATTCCCCACTTATGTGAACTTATCAAGAAAATCACTACTCGGTGTGATGTATGTGCCCGAGTAAATCCGGAGGGAACAGGTCTAGCCAGGTAAGAGTGAGACTCAGAGGGACTAGCCCTGGGGCGCACTGGGAAGTAGATTTCACTGAAATAAAACCCCCAGCAAATGGCTGTAAATACCTCCTGGTATTTATACGTACGTTCTCTGGATGGGGCGAGGCCTTCCCCACTAGGTCCGAGACTGCTTTGGTGGTCACAAAAAAACTATTACAGGACCTTGTTCCTTGGTTCGGCCTCCCTCTAATGCTGGAGTCAGACAATGGGCCCACCTTTACTGCACAAATTTCTCAGGGCCTAACCAAGGCCCTGGGTATATCCTGGAAATTACACTGTGTCTATCGTCCCCAGAGTTCGGGGCAAGTCGAACGAATGAACCAGACCATAAAAGAAACCCTGACAAAGTTTATCTTAGAAACCAGTAAAAACTGGGTGAGCCTGCTTCCTTTTGTCCTCCTCCGCGTCCAATGCACACCCTGTCAGAAAGGCTTCTCCCCTTTTGAAATCATGTTCGGCAGGCCCCCTCCCTAACTCCCCAGACCCGTGGATACCATGCATGCTGAAGTCCATAATTATACACTCCTTAAGTCCTTACAGACACTCCAGTCTGTTCAATCCCAGATACACCAGCTCATTAAGAACACCCGTCCCATTCCATTGGACCTCGCAGACTAGCCAACACACCCCTTCTAGCCTGGAGGCTCTGTCCTTGTTAAAAGATTCACCATTTCTGGCCTCACTCCCCATTGGAAGGGACCCTACACGGTTTTCCTGACCACACCCACCGCACTCAAGGTGGACGGACTAACGGCCTGGATTCATCACATCCACATTAAGGCTGCCCCACCGGAAGGACAATGGAGTGTCAAACACTCATCCGCCAATTCACTAAAGCGAAGACTTGTGCACTCTTCAAGGTCACCACCCTCACCACACTAATCTGTGCTGTAAATCCCTATAGCAACCCCCCCCATAGAACCCACCTACTATCAATGGGTCCTCACCTAGGGCTCCACTGGGGGATATGTTAGTTCCTTAACCGGGAAGGGATCCACCCTAGTCAACTTAACCCTGGAGTACATTACAAAGAACCCCATTACCTTCTCCCTAGACCTCTGTGCCCTCCTGGGCCGCAATTTAAATTTCAGAACAAGTGGAGGTGTAGCCAGGTACAGCAGTTCAGGAGCAGAGCAACAACTATCTGTGCCCAGGATTCACCCCCCGCCAAAAAAAAGATGGAACTGTGGAGACTTAAATGAATTATTTTGCCCCAACTGGGGTTGTGAAACTATCTCCACTATATCAGGGTACACCAAAAACATAGACTAATGATATTAAGGTCTCGATATGAGCCCTTAGAACCAACAAACAATACTAATCTGTTGGAGGAATCAATGATTTAATTCCTGTAAATAAAACAAGGGGGGAATGTGACATGGTAAAAGCCCCATGAAACTGCATACCTCAACCATACCTTGGCTTTCTATTGAAACTGCTCTCTATAACCCAAATGTGAATAAGTAATTAAGTACTGCAATTTCCACCTTACCCAGACAATGTGTAAACAAATGCTAATCTTGACTTTTGTGAACCATTTAAGTAACAATCAGAATGTCAAAAGTCCCCTGGCCCTCGGAGTGTCCGGAGCCCCTTACCCTCATCTCTGCCCAGGAGGTGATTTACAGAATTCACTAGCCCTCAGAACATCTGAAGCCCCTCACCCCCACCCCTGCCCCTCACCCTCACTCCCGAGATGGTTTTACGGGTATAAAAGGTCTTGACATCCTCCTTTCAGGGCCACGGGCTGGAGAGACACGAGTCCTCTGTGGCCACCGGCAATAAAGACCCTGTAATTTGGCATACTTTTGTCTTGGTATTGACTTTCTATGCTCGGGCCAGTACAACATTTATACAAACACAAGTAGAGGCACCATTAAACTAAAGGGGTACTCCAAAGGAGTAATTCCAAAAGAGAGGGGGTATAAAGAGGCACATCTGGCTCCTCCTTCCCATCATGTACTGAACTAGTTTTTCAGATTAACTCTGGAATGTCCTTGCTAAAAAGTCATTCAGATGGTTGGGAGATGTAAAATTTTATTTTTGGTTTACATTTATATCCTTGTATTGTAACTTATATAGCAGGATAGACCAAATAAGGCAACTTTATAACTGTAACCAATCAAATAATTTCTTTGTATGACTTCTGGATTCACTCTGTAGAAGCCTGTCCCTTATACTTCTCAGTGGAGTCCCAAACCGCTGGTTTGGAGCTGCCCTATTCATGAATCAATATTTGCTCAAATAAACTATTTAAAATTTCATTGTGCCTCAGTTTATTCTTTTAACAGTGTTAAAGACTTACTTTAATTTTAATTCATTATTTATTGTGTCAGAGCTTCTATGCCAAATTAACGCAATGGGTGTCGTGACTGTGGGAAACACAGACAAGGTTACACTTAAAGTGAGGCATAGTCATTTTTCCTCTATGATGTATTTAGTTACTTTTTAAGATTATAGGGGATACAATGTTTCAACTTAATGGGCTCCTCCAGTATAACTATAAATTGAGCCCCAGTATTGGTTAAAGTCCATGAAGTTTTGTCAATTGGATGCATTTTAGCAAATGTAAAGTTAGAATTTATGTTGTACCAGCACAAAAGTCAATCAGTGCCCTTTTTATCCTTTGTTATATAAATTCTATGTTAATTTTTAATTTCCAGTTATATCAAAGTAGAACTATTTTTGTTTAGTTATAGTTTATAGAGACACAATTTATAATAATATATTTATATTAAAATGTGTATGTATGCATAATTTATTTAATTTCTTTTCATCTTCACCCCTGTTTGAGTTTGTTTATAAATTGGAAAGTATCTAGGGCTAGTATTATTTTTCATAGACCTGTCATTTGCTCCATACATAAGGATTAAAGTTCCTTTTACCCCCCTTGGGCTTCTAGCCACCTAAAGCAAGTGTTTTTTACACCCCTTCCTTCCTTCCTTTTTTTTTCTTCCCGTTTCACTGTCAACAGCCTAAAATGACAATCTTTTCTTTCTGTCTCTGGCTGATAAAGAGGGGAGGAGGAGGGGCTGATGCCTCTAGGCAGTAGCCTTTTCCTGGCATGGCCTCTAGCCACAGTATTCTGAGTCCTTTTCCCCATTTTGTAAGCAACATTTTTAGAATGGATTTTTAGTTGGCTAATTTTTCTCTTTTATTGTCTTCTGTCTATCCCTGTTTCTTTGTCCTTTTTTCTTAGATGTTTACCTGATAAGCTCCTGATGGTTCTGAGTGGCCTCTACTGTAAGCAGCAGCCTCTCTTTCTAGGGTGTCTCAATCACCTTCTGAGGTGCTGTGGTCTACATCAAAGAGAGCAGTGGTGGCCTCAGTTTTAACATTTAAATTCTTGGTTTTGTGACAATTTGATTGTAAGGAGGAGACTTTCAGCATGTCAATAGGGAACAGTATTTAAGTGTGTCCAAGCACATTGAACTAGAGGTTTTTAATCTCAAATCAGCTGAGAAAATTGAGGTATTTTAGGGAGAAGAGAAATACAATATTCTTTCTCCTTTTCCTTTTTTAATTGAGCCACACCTCTCCATGGGTGAGATTCAAGATATCCCATGAGGTCAGGGAAGAAGACGACAGAAGCAAGGCGTGCAGCAGAAAAAGAGTTGCCAGCAGCATTAACTCTTACTTGACACCATGGTGGCCTTCCTTTGAAGGTGATCCTCTTCTCTGGTTAGAACTCAGCAGGAACATGAGAAACATGAATTTGAATGTGAACATGAGGCAGCTTCCTGTCCAGGTGGCACTTGTCAATACAAGTCATCTTGAGAAAGTCACCCAGCTCTCATTTGCTGACAAATCAGCTAGTACCTAACACCTGGTACTCAGTAAGCCTTTGCTAGCACAGGGAAATTCAGCTTTCCACTATCATTCTCAATCCCAATGGAACCTTTGTAGTATCTTTTGCCAATTGTTCCAGTCTTTATCTTAACTGGGGAATGCTAGAAGAATCTTTTTTTCCCCTCTTACCAAGACAGGATTAGCTGGAAGTGGAGTCCTTAAGCATTCTAGAAGGATGCAAACCACAATTTAGGGCAGTAAGCCTTGGAAGTCTCTAAAAAAGGGCTGCACAAAGCAGCATAGAGCAGTACACAGAAATGTTAACATGAAACTGGAGACCTCTCAGATGGTAGAGCCCAACTGAGACTGCCTAATAGCCAACTAGCTAAGAGGCAACTCCTAAGTCTCCTTGCCCGTAAATAGACCATCCTGTTTGTGACACCAATTGTTTTGAAATTCTTTTATAAGATGGTCAGTCGGGTGTGGCCACAAAGGAAGGCAGAGGAGGGGCTCAGGAAAAAAAAAAAACAGTTTATTATATTCATGGATCATAGAGACAGGAGGCACGGCACATTGTGCTTCTGATTTCTCAATGCTGCTGGAATTTCTACTACTATAATATAATCTAATTTATGCAACTTCTGTGAATCATATTGGTGCTCACTCTATTACATAAAAGGTACAACTGCAAATCTCCTTCAGAGAAGTCATTTACACCCAGGGTTTCTACTAAGACTGATTAGGAACAACATCCTTCATCTTCTTTGAAAGGCTACTATTTTACTTAATGTTTTTTTGAGATACATCCTCAGATATTCCTGAGGTCTTAACAAAGGATTTTATACTTACACCATTGACTTCATCTTTAGAGTATATTTTCCAAATGGTTTCTGAATTTGATTTTTATCTGGAAGCAGTTTCTTAATTTTAACATTCTCTGCCATTTAGAAAGGCTGGAAATTTTTAAGACTAGCAAGTTTGTCTCTTCTTAATAGTTTATTTACCTTAACTCTCTCTTCTACACATAGCAAGAAGAAACCATGTAGCACTTGCAAGGCTCTAGAAATCTCCTTAGTTATATCACCAATTTTTTTTAGGTACATTTTCTACTCCCCACATTATGGCACTACATGACAAGTTATTCCTTTCTTTCAGTTTCCAATAATGTTTTCCTTACTCCCCTTTAAGCTTTCTTAGGCAACCTCCACATTGATCATCAGGTTTCTGATAATGGTCTGTTCCAGGCATTTCTGATGTTCATTAATACTCTTCTCAACCTTCTGGTTTCTTCCCTCTGCCAGTGAATAGCCATTCTCACATTTTAGGTTTTTGTTACCACAGTATCCTGCTCTTAGTATCAAAATGTGTTCTAGTTGTCTATGGCTACATAATACATGAGCCTGAAACAAAGTGGTTTAAGACAACAAACATTTAATATCTCAAGATTTCTGTGGGCCAAACATTCAAGAGTAGCTTAGCTGGAATATCTTAAGAAGTTGCAGTTAATATGCCGCCATTGCCTATAGTCATCTGAAAGTTTGACTAGATCTAGAAGATTCCCTTTCAACATGACTCACTCACTGAATTACAGGCAGGAGAACAAAGTTCCTTGCAGGCTATTTCCAGGAAGCATCATTTCCTCACCACGTGATTTTCTCAGGCAGGCTACTGAATATCCCCATGACAGCTGACTTCCCCAGGAATGAACAACTAAAGAGCAAGAGGAAAACCACAATATCTTTTATAACCTAGCCTCAATGTCACACTTTGTCATTTCCACAATATCTTATTGGTTACATAGGTCAGCTCTATTAAATGAAGAAGGGCACTACACTAGGACATGAATGCCAGGTGGCAGAGATTATGGGGGTGATCTTGGAGGCTGGCTATCCTAGTACCTACATTGAATGAGTTGTTAATTACAGCACTGCTCTGAGATTCAAGATACAGAGGGATTGTCATGGGCCACCCACTTTAGAGTTTCACTGCTTCCCTTTTCCAAGTCTCACCTCTCTTCAGCTAGCCAGGATTCAAGTGTGAGGACAAGAAAATGTGCACAATCAGAGCCCATTCTCCACACCCTCAACCATGCTCCTCCTGGGGCCCTGAATTTCCTGATGAAGTGGCCCCAAGTCCCAAGTCCCAAGAGGCCTTCACGCTCTTCTTGACTGGATCTGTGCTTCTGGCCTCATTTATTATTTCTAATTGTATTTTTTTACTGAATTCCTCAGGATTTTCTATATACAAGACCAAGCCATGTGCTAATAAAAATAGATTTTTCTTTTTAATTTCAATGTCTTTCATTCGTACCCCTTTTATCATTATGTGAAGGATTATTTTATGATTATAAAAAATCTAGCATTATCTCTAGTAACCGTTTTTTGTCTGATATTAACATATCCACTTAATCTTCTTTCTGTTGCTTTTCCTATCCCATTACTTTAAATCTACTGTATATTTAACTTTGTATCTAAAGTGTGTCTATACATTTGCAGCAGCTACTCTGTGAATAAATCAAAAGATAAAACATGTTTGGATCGAGACAAATAACTACATCTTTAAGGTACAAATCCCAGAATAAAATGCTTGCTTTTTCTGGAATTTACACCAAACGATATGGGCTCTTATGCCAACAGCCTGGATGCATCGGTCTACAGTAGCCAGACCATAAATACAGTCTCTACCTTCCTTCTACAACTGTATTAAGGAAATTCAACCAGTGTCAGTTATGAAGATACCTAGAAACCTATGTTTTAAGAAACCATTGTTGTTGAAGAGACATTTCCATAAATAGAATATATGGGGCAAGTAGAGAAAACAATGCCTTTACAATAACATCAAAAAGAACAAAATACTTAAGAATAAATTTAGCCAAGGAGGGAAAAAACCTGTATACTAAAAACTACAAACCACTTATGTAAGAAATTAAAGAAGACATAAATAATGGAAAGAGATCTCATGTTCATGGATTGCAAGACTTGACATTATTAAAATTTTAATACTACCCCAAACAATCTATACATACAATGCAATCCTATCAAAATTTCACTGGCAGTTTTTATAGAAATAGAAAAAAGAAATTCTAAAATTGATATCGAACCTCAAAGGGCCCTAATTACCCAAAACAATCTTTGAATGAGTCAATATTTGAGCATGCTCTGTGAGTGAGTGTGTGTGACTGTGTATTCAAGCGTATACCTGAATTTGTGACCATATGCATAGATGTTAGCATCTTTGTATGAGTGAATGAAAGTTTTGGATTCACTGCTGCAAGCTACTTAGTGTGTGAGTATAATCCTGTGAGTGAAATGTGAGCAGGTGAGTGTAAGTGCATGTGAGAATATTTTTTTCTGTGAAGGTTTGAGCTTTATGGTGGATGTGAGCATATTTGTGTGTGAGTTTAAATGCGAGCATGTTTCTAGTTTGAGAATGATACTGTGCATGTGTGATTGTGGACCTCTAAGTGTATATATTTGTGTGCTTCTATGAGCACATTTGTGGGTATAGTCATGTGATTGAGTGAATATTTCAGCACGTTTAAGTGAAGGATTGAATGCGTCAGTGTGCATTTCAATGTATATGTATCTTTGAATGTGAGTGAATTTGAGGGCATGTTTGAGTGAGTGAATGTTTGTGTTTCATGAGTGAGTAAATATTTTAGTGAGTATAGGACTGTGAGCATGTCCGTATGTGAAAGTGCATGTGTGAGCCTGTTTATAGGTAAGAGTGTTTTCTTAGGTGTAAATTTGCATGCTGAAAGTGAAAATTTAAGTGTGTTCATCTTTATGAGTGAATTTATAAGCATGCGTTTTTTGCATATTGGTGTGTATCAAGCGATAAAAGTTTCCTGATGTAATCTTTATGTGTGATTATGTTTGAATAAGGTAATTTGTGAATGTGTGTAAGTAATGTAATTTTTTATATGTAATTGAGTGAATTTATGATTTTCTGGGTGTGAACATATTCACATATAGATGAATATGGGAGCATGTTACACTTTCTGAAAATGACAATTTGCATGAGTAAGTAATTGTGTGCACATAAATGCAATGAGCATGTGTGTGCGGTGTGTGGGTGAATCTGTAATCATGTTCATGTGTGTTTGTGAATGTGTGATTAAGCATATGTGAGTGAATGATATGAGAGTAATTTGTGTGAATTTTTGAGCATCCAAGGGTGAATGCATATAATGTTATGTATGAATATGAGTAAACCAGTCAGTATGGGCATTTGAGTGAGCCAATAGTAAGCAGGTAAATGAATGACTGCATGTTTAAACATGTGAATATGCACATTCCTGATAGTGAGTATGTGAACTTGTATATATGAGTGTATCAGTATAACAATATTTGAGTGTTGATGTAAATTTTTATGTGTGTTCAAATGTATGCTTCAATTTCAGACCTATGCATTTTCAAGGACTATTTTTGCTCAAATTTTAGGTTCCTCTGAGCTCTCATCTTCAGTGGGCTTCATGCATGTCCCCATCCTTGGCCTACTGAGTCATATTTTAGCAAGAATCATGCTAAGTAAGTTTAGCAAGAATCATGCTATGTGAATTCCTCAACCTTGATACCTAATCAAGTTCCTCTTCCTCTAACACTTGATACCTAAGTTCCTCTTATACTGGCTAGAAATCTTCAGCTGTCCTTGTTGAATTCGGAGTTGTATTTAATATATTTCCCTTTTGCAATAGTCTTGAATAGTCTTTCTTAACATTTTAACATCATCCAGTGCAAATTTTCTCAAGTTTTATGAATCATGACACATTTCCAGAGGCATGACTTGGATATAATAGGATTCATCCCTCAACCACCAGACCTTTCACCCAGGCAAGGCATTGGGATTTCTCCAGGGCATACACCTTTGAAGCCTTTGTCTTCACTTCTTACTTATTCATCCAAGTTCATTAGTAAGTCTGACTCCTGATCCAGTGCTCTGAATGATAGTTTGTTGATGCATGGTAACTAAAAGTTTTTTGAGTTTTAGGATTCTGTGTATACTTTTGAGTCTGGGTTAGAGGGTCAGGCTTCTTTATTTGAAAGGTACCATTGTTTTAGAACATGGGTATTTCTGAATGATTCTTATTTGGTTGAACTTTGGTTCTCTGATATATAGAGCACTCTTTATTTGAAGAGATATCATTTGTAGAGATTCTGTTTGAATCCTGTTTTCATTGTAAAGATCTCATTCAGATTTTCTGTCTCTGTTGCTGTAATTTCAGTGCCTTCATTTTTCACGGAAAAATCTCATTCTTCCGTTTCTCCTCCTTTGAAGACTCTAGCTGACTGTATGCTTCAATACTATGACACTAATTTGGCCTAATGCCTTCAAATGGGGCAAAGGTAAGAGCCAAATTTTTAATAAAAATCAGTGAGTTTTATATCACTGCACTCATACCTGACTTGTAGCTAAAATTTTGGGAGGAAAGATATAAGATCTCTGTTTGCATCTGTCTGTATGTTTATGTATGCATGTATATATTTATATATGTGTGACATTTTCCTATTTTTCTACTTCTGGAAGACATTACCAAATTAACTTACATAAACCTGTAAAGGAACTCTATTCTAATTGTCTTAGAGATAAGTAAATGCATATATAAATTAAGTATACTGAAATTCCCCCAAAATAAAAAAGTGAAATTCTAACATTTCTAACACAAAAAAGGCATTTTTATAATAACTAACTCAAATATTTTAAAAATTCAAGCTTTTCTTCTAGAGTTTTTATGGTGTTGGGTCTTATGTTTAAGTCTTTAATCCATCTGGAATTAATTTTAGTGTAAGGTGTCAGGAAGGGGTCCAGTTTCTGCTTTCTGCACATTGCTAGCCAGTTTTCCCAACACCATTTATTAAACAGGGAATCCTTTCCCATTGCTTGTTTTTGTCCTGTTTGTCAAAGATCAGATGGTTATAGATATGTTGTGTCACCTCCAAGGCCTCTGTTCTGTTCCATTGGTCTATATCTCTGTTTTGGTACCAGTACCATGCTGTTTTGATTACTGTAGCCTTGTAGTATAGTTTGAAGTCCGGTAGTGTGATGCCTCCTGCTTTGTTCTTTTTGCTTAGAATTGATGTGGCTATGCGAGCTCTCTTTTGGTTCCATATGAAGTTTAAGGTGTTTTTTCCAGTTCTGTGAAGAAGGTCACTGGTAGCTTGATGGGGATAGCATTGAATCTGTAAATTACTTTGGGCAGTATGGCCATTTTCACTATATTGATTCTTCCTAACCATGAACATGGAATGTTTCTCCATCTGTTTGTGTCCTCTCTTATTTCGTTGAGCAGTGGCTTGTAGTTCTCCTTGAAGAGGTCCTTTACATTCCTTGTTAGTTGTATTCCTTTCAGGACATAGGCGTAGGCAAGGACTTCATGACCAGAACACCAAAAGCATTGTCAACAAAAGCCAAAATAGACAAATGGGACCTAATCAAACTTCACAGCTTCTGCATGGCAAAAGAAACAGTCATTAGAGTGAATCGGTAAACAACAGAATGGGAAAAAATTTTTGCAGTTTACCCATCTGACAAAGGGCTGATATCCAGAATTTACAAAGAAATAAAACAGATTTACAAGAAAAAAACAAACAAGTCCATTCAAAAGTGGGCAAAGGATATGAACAGATACTTTACAAAGGAAGACATACATGAGGCCAACAAACATATTAAAAAATGCTCATCATCACTGGTCATCAGAGAAATGCAAATCAAAACTACATTGAGGTACCATCTCACGCCAGTTAGAATGGTGATCATTAAAAAATCTAGAGACAAGAGATGCTGGAGAGGATGTGGAGAAATAGGAACACTTTTACACTGTTGGTGGGAGTGTAAATTAGTTCAACCATTGTGGAAGACAGTGTGGCGATTCCTCAAGGACCTAGAAATAGAAATTCCATTTGACCCAGCAATCCCATTACTGGGTATATATCCAAAGGATTATAAATAGTTCTATTATAAGGACACATGCACACAAATGTTCATTGCAGCACTGTTTACAGTAGCAAAGACCTGGAACCAACCCAAATACCCATCGATGATAGGCTGGACAGGGAAAATGTGGCACATATACACCATGAAATATTATGCAGCCATCAAAAACGATGAGTTTGTGTCCTTTGTAGAGACATGGATGAACCTGGAAAGCATCATTCTCAGCAAACTGACACAAGAGCAGAAGATCAAATACCGCATGTTCTCACTTATAGGCGGATGTTGAACAATGAGAACACATGGACACAGGGAGGGGAGCACTCCACACTGGAGTCTTTTGGGGGGAAATAGAGGAGGGTCAGTGGGGGGTGGGGAGTTAGGGAGAGATAGCATGGGGAGAAATGCCAGATATAGGTTATGGGGAGGAAGGCAGCAAATCACACTGCCACATGTGTACCTATGCAACAATCTTGCATGTCTTTCACATGTACCCCAAAACATAAAATGCAATAAAATAAATTTAAAAAAATTCAAGGTTACATAATTTGTATAAAACTAGTCAATATGCTAATATATCTACTAGATGTATATGCCATTATCAAAAACATTCAGTCTGAAAAACAGGAAATCCATCAGATTGCCACTACCATCCTCATTCCACCTCTAAATAATTTCAAGCCCAATATCTAGAAGTTTCCTTGACTGGTTGTCTTGTGGACTCGGAAACTGGATTTAAAATTCATTCTAGCATTAATCTTTCTTTTTCTTTTCAGAGAAATCTCCCTCATTAAATCCTTGGTTTCTTGCACTATGCAAAAAACATCCCCTACTACCAGGTCTCAACAGATTGCTCAGCTGATCTTTAATGAGAAAAGATTACCAAATGAGAAATAGACACATTGTTCAGAGGAAAGAATAATGTCTCTTCTTGAATAAGAGGAGGGACTAACAAGAACTCCCTCCTTGACCAACCTTAAAGATATGTTGAGCCCTCTTCTCAACTAAGCCTCATGCTTGGCCTAATCCTAGACTTTCCAAACCCAGTTTTAGGAAAAAAAATGTCCTGCTAAGCCTGCTAAGCAAGAATCCCCCAACTCCTGATATTTAATCACGTTTTTGTATCCTCCCCTCCCTGATACACAACCAAAGTTCTCTTGGTAATTTTCCATTCATTAACTCCTTGATTATGCTCATTGGCTATAAATCCTTAGTTGTATCTGCTTTATATGAAGTTGAGTCTAATACCTCCCTTATTACAATAGTTTCTGTCTCCTGTTATAATAGTCTGAATAAAGCCTTCCTTCTGAGGTAGGAGAATTGCTTCAACCCAGGAGGCGGAGGTTGCGGTGAGCCAAGATCACGCCATTGCATTCCAGCTAGGGAACAAG
>NW_016107504.1:77145-112724 GCF_001604975.1 Cebus imitator
AAAAAAAAAAAGCCTTCCTTGACTATGTAATTCCATCTGCTGCAATTTTTAATTGACAATATGAACATTAATATGTTTATTTGAGTGAGGGAATGTGTACCAGGTTGGTTCCTATGAGCTATTTAACATGTAAGTATATTTGTATAAGATGATGTGAATGTGTGAGTGTACGTACATATGAGTGTGTTTTCTTCAGTGAGTAAATGTTTGAAATACATGGTAGCTGTGCATATGTGGCTGTGTGCATGTTTGTGTACAAGTGTTTTCTGTGTAAGTGAATTTTAAAAATCATATTCATGTGTGTGATTGAATGTGTGATAATGCACATTTGAGTGAGTTGTGGGCATTTTTGTATGAATTAGTGTTAGAAGGTGTGGGTTTGAACATATGTGAATATGTCTATGTGTGTGAGTAATCTATCAATACATTTATTAGAGTGAGTAAGTTATAATCCTGTTAATATGAGTCAGTGTGTGTCCATGTGCATGTATGCAAGCATGTGTATTTTTGGCAGTGATTATGTAAACCTGTACATGTCTTAGAATGTATCGGTGAAAAAATATTTGAGTGCTGAGGTAAACATCTGTGTTCATGTGTATGTATTTGTGAGCATATGCATGGAGTATAGCATGTTAGTGTGAGTTTATGAATGTGTATGATGTTCATTTTGAGAGCATATTAATGTGTGAGTATGCTGTGTGTGTGACATGTGGGCATGTAATTGTGAGTGCTTATAACTGCAAGTGCATGTGAGTGTATTAATGAATGAGTTTCATGGTGAGTATGAGCATATTTGTGTGCAAGAATATATGTGAGCATGTTAATACATGTGAAAAGAGATTAGATAAA
Source organism: Cebus imitator (assembly GCF_001604975.1). Lineage (NCBI taxonomy): Eukaryota > Metazoa > Chordata > Mammalia > Primates > Cebidae > Cebus > Cebus imitator. The sequence continues at coordinate 77,995 of NW_016107504.1, forward strand.
TAGGAACATCAGACTGTATATATATGTGTTCCTGTGTGGAAAAAATTATAATAATGTTCATATGACTGAGCTTGTTTCTATGAAGTAAAGAATGTGTCAGTGCATTGTGTAAATATATCTGAGTAACTATGTATGTCAGTGAAGCTGTGAGCATGTTCAGATGAATAAGTAAATGTGTAATCATGCTTGTGGAAGTGACTGAAGTTGGGAGCATGTTTATGTGAATGAGTGAATGTGGAAGCATGTGGGTGTAAATGTATATAAGTGTGTCTATTATGCTATAATCAATACTAACATACTGTATGATACTATAATCAATACCATTATGCTGACAAAATATTATTACTATTTAGTTAGTATGCTCATTTGAGTAAATTCTGTGTATTAAAGTGTGTATACATATGTTAGAATATACATTATGAGTGTTAGTATGCCAACTTGTATGTGCCTCAGGGTGCGTTTGTATAACAATGTTTGTCTTGTGAATAAATATTTGGGTGTATTCCTGTGTATATGGAAATTTGTGAGGATGTACATGGATGGTAGCATATTGCTGTCAATGTGATTCTTTGTCTTATCTATTTCTGTGATCTTGTTATTTGTGTGTGTATTGCATGAGTGAAATGTGAGCAGGTAAGTATGAATGTCTGTGCATGTATCTATGTTGAGGTGAATGTCTGAGCTTCATGATAAATGCTATGGTTTGGATGTTTGTCTGTTCCAAATCTCTTGTTGAAACATGGTCCCCAATGTTGGAGGTGGGGCCTAGTAGAAGGTGTCTGGGTCATGGGTGTGGATGCCTCATGAATGGCATGGTGCCTTCCCTGTGGTAATGAGGATTGCTATTAGTTCACATGAGATCTGGTTGTTAGGAAGAATCTGGTCCCTCCCTCCCCCTGTCTCTTGCTCCCTTGCTCACCATGTAATACATCTACTCCTCCTTTGCCTTCTGCTATAGTTTAAAGCTTCCTGAGGCCCTGACCAGAAGCAGATGCTGGTGCCATGTTTCCTGTACAGTCTGCAAAACCATGAGCCAAATAAACCTATCTTCTTAATAAATTACTCAGCCTCAGGTATTCCTTTATGGTAACCCATAATAGACTAAGACAGTGTGACCAAGTTTGTGTATATCTGTAAGATGTTCCTGATTATAAACATGTTAATGCCTGTGATAAGTGATTAGGTCTTTTGGGGCATATGAGTGTATATATGTATGTTCTCCTGTACATGAATTTGTCAGTTTGCTCATGTGATTGAATGCATGTGTATGTTTCTGTGAAGGATGAATGTGTCAGCGTATGTATGTGTGTATCAGATTATGTGTTTGTTTGTATGTGAGTAAATTAATGGGCATGTTCTTGAGTCAACATTTGAGTGTTTTTACTAAGTGAATGTGTCCCTGTGTGTGTATGAGAGAATGTGTGTGACAATATATGTAAGTCTGTCCATGGATGAGCGTTATAATGTGTGTCATTAATGTGTTTACAGGGAACATATTTATGTACTCAACTGTATGAGTCAGGGAGCATCTCCATGCATGTTAGGATGTTTGTATGTAGTGTGTGTATTTGTGTGCTCTTCTTAATGTGTGAGTAGATTTGAGTAAGGTAATGTGTGAGTATGTGAATGTAAGCGAATGTTAATGTTTTATGTGTGGAAATACACTGGTAAATGTATGAGCTTTTTGGTGAGTGAGAGCATGTTCACATGCAATTGAATACATATGTTATTATTTGTAACAATTATAACTTGTATGGGTACATGAATGTGTGAGTGCACATGTATAATTGTAATAAGCATGTCTGATATGTGAGTTAATTTGATGTCATGATATTATGTGTGAGTGAACAGATGGGTGATAATGTTCATATGAATAAATGAAATGTGAGCATATTTGTATGAATGACTGTGTGAGTGTGAGGATGTGAATGTATGTATGTCTACATGAGTTAGTAAATTTGTCAATATGCATGCTATTGGAGAGCCAACTGTAAGCATATTAATGTGAGTGAGTGAGCATGTGCATATATGTAGTATGTGCATTCATGAGAGTGAATAAGTGAACTGTACATATGACAGTGTAGTTGCGTGACAATATTTGAATGCTGAAGTTAATATGTGTGTTCTTTTGTATGTATGAACTGGTGAGCATGTGCCTAGACAAATAGTATATTCATGTGAATAAATAAATTTAAATTGTGTTTATTTCTTTGAGCTTGTTGATGTGTGGATATATTATTTGAGCAAATGGGGAGCATGTGTATGAATGTATTTGCATCTATGTATGAAGGAAAATTTAAATGTCTTGGTAAGTATAAGCATCTATGTGTTTGAGTCTATATGTAACTGTGTTTCTGTTTGAGATTTTATTAATTTGTAGGTGAGAGTGAATGGGTGAGTGGAAACATTTGAGTGTTTATACTGGTGTCCATATGTCCGCGAATTTGTGAGTATGCTCATGTAATTGAGTGAACATTAGAACTTGTTTGTATGAAAGACTAAATTTGTTAGGGTGTGCATGTTTATACGTCTGTATCTATGTATGTAAGTGAATTTGTGAGCATGTTTGAGAGTGGATGTGTGCATATATTTCATTAGTGAGTAAATGTGTGAGTGTATGTATGTATGCGAGCGTGTCTGTGTGTGACAATGTATGTGTGGAACTGTGAATAGCTGATAGTATTTTGTTATGTAAATATGTGTGTTTAAAGTGAGTAACTGCATAATCATCTGTGTGAGTGCTTTTGTAAGTTTGTGCATATATGACAGATGTTCACATGTAATGAGTAATGAGCAAATGTGTCTATGTGATCTTGTTAATGTATGAATATATTTGAGTAAGGTTACACGTGAGCATATGAGTGAATGAATGTGTTTTTATGTGTTGAATAAATCTGTGATCAACTTGGACAGTTTAAGCAAGTTTGTGTGCAAGTGAATATACAGTACATTCCTGTTTATGACCATGACAATGTGCATGGCTAGTGAATTTGTGATTCTGTACATATAAATGTAATGACTGTGACTGTTGTGTCAGCAAATTTGTGATCATATTCATGCATCTGCATTCATGGTAATGCTCACACGAGAGTGTGCAGGGCAGAACAATGATAATTTGCATGTACAAATGTATGTGTAATTGTATGTATATAAATCTAATGAGTGTGTTTGGTGTGTGAGCGAAATTCTGATCAAGTACATGTGATTAAATACAGGAGAATGTTTGCATCACTGAATGAATGTGTAAGTGTGTGGTGAGAATATATGTGTGTATATTTAAGTATGGGAGTACTTTGGTCAGTATGTATCTTCAGTGAGTGAATTATAATAGTGTGTGTATATGTAAGCATGCCATTCATGACATTGAATATGTGAACCTCTAAAGTAAATGTGTTCAATTTTATGCCTGAAATTTGTGAGCATATACATCAATGTCCATATGTTTGTGTGAGGCAGTGAATGTGTACTGGATTCACTTGTGTAAGCTTGTGAGAATTCCTTTTTTCTTTTCTTTTTTTTTGCATGTTAACTTTAAGATGTCTTTCCTTCTTTTTTTTATTGTACTTTAGGTTCTGGGGTACATGTGCAGATCATGCAAGATTTTTGCATAGGTACATACACAGCAATATGGTTTGCTGCCTCCATCCCCCTGTCACTTATATCTGGCATTTCTCCCCATATTTTCCCTCCCCAACCTCCCAACCCTCACCCCCACTGTCCCTCCCCTGGCCTTTCCCTTTAACTTTTAAGTTCAGGGTTACAAGTGCAGGTTTGTTATGCAGGTAAACTTGTGTCATAGGAGGTTGTTGTACAGATTATTTTATTACTCATTTATTAAGCTTTGTATGCATTAGTTATTTTTCCTGATCCTCTCATTCCTCTCACTCTCCACCCTCTGATAGACTCCAATGTGTGTTGTTCCCTTCTATGTGTCCATGTGTTCTCATCATTTAGCTCCAACTCATAGTAAGAACATGTGTTATTTGGTTTTCTGTTCCTGTGTTAGTTTGTTAAAAATAATAGCCCCCAGTGCCATCCATGTTACTGAAAAGGACATGATCTGGTTCCTTTTTATGGTTGCATAGTATTGCATGGTGTATAAGTACCACATTTCCTTTGTCCAGTCTACCATTGATAAGCATTTAGGTTGATTCTCTATCTTGCTATTGTGAATAGTGCTGCAGTGAACATACATGTGAATATGTCTTTATAATAGAACAATTTATATTCCTTTGGGTATATACTCAGGAATGAGATTACTGGGTCAAATGATACTTCTGTTTTTACGTCTTTGAGGAATCACCACAATGTCTTCCAAAATGGTTGAACAAATTTACACTCCCACCAACAGTGTATAAGCATTACTTTTTCACTGCAACCTTACCATCATGTGTAATTTTTTGACTTATGAATAATACCCATTCTGGCTGGTGTTACGTGGTATCACATTGTGGTTTTGATTTGCATTTCTCTAATGATCAGTGATGTTGAGCTTTTTTTTTATATATATGCTGTTGGCTTCATGTATGTTTTCTTTTAAAAATTATGTATTCATGTCCTTTGTCCACTTTTTAATGAGGTTGTTTGTTTGTTTTTTTTCTTGTAAATTTGTTAAGCTCCTTATAGATGCTGGATATTAGACCTTTGTCAGATGCATGGTTTGCAAAAATTTTCTCCCACTTTTTAGGTTGTCTGTTCACTTTGCTGATAGTCAGTCTCCTTTGCTGTGCAGAAGCTCTTTAGTTTAATTAGATCCCACTTGTCAATTTTTGCTTTTGTTGAAATTGTTTTTGGTGTTTTCGACTGAAAACTTTGTTTGTTCCTATATCTAGAATGGTATTGCCTACGTTTTCTCCCAGGATTTCTCTTGTTTTGGGTTTTTGTTTTGTTTTGGTTTGGAGACAGAGTCTCACTTTGTTGCCCACGCTGGAGTACAGTGGTACAATCTTCACTCATTGAAAGCTCCACCTCCTGGGTTTAAGTGGTTCTTGTGCCTCAGCCTCCCAAGTAGCTAGGTTTACAGGTATGCACCACCACCCGTGCCTAATTTTTGTATTTTTAGTAGAAATGGGATTTCACCATTTTGGCCAGGCTGGTCTCCAACTCCTGGCCTCGAGTGATACACCCACTTCAGCCTTCCAAAGTGCTGGGATTACAGGTATGAGCCACTGCACCCTGTCTGTTTCTGGTTGTATATGTAAGTCTTCAATACATCTTGAGTTAATTTTTGTATATGGTATATGTTTCGATTTTCTGCATATGGCTAGCCAGTTATCCTGGCACTATTTATTGAACAGAGAATTCTTCCCACATTGCTTGTTTTTCTCAGGTTTGTTGAAGATCGGATGGCTGTAGGTGTATGGCCTTATTTCTGGGTTCTCTGTTCTGTTTCACTGCTCTGTGAATCTGTTTCTGTCCAGTATTATGCTGTTTTGGTTACGGTAGCCCTGTCGTGCAGTTTGAAGTCAGTTAATATGATGACTCCAGCTTTGTTCTTTTGGCTTAGTATTGCCTTGGCTATTCAGGCTCTTCTTTTGTTTCCATATGAATTTTAAAATACTTTTTTCTAATTCTGCAAAAAATGTTAATGGTAGTTTAATAGAAATAGCATTAAATCTATAAATTGCTTTGGGCAGGATGCCTATTTTAATGATTATTGAGTCTTCCTATCCATAAGCATGGAATGTTTTTTCATTTGTTTGTGTCATCTCTGATTTATTTGAGCAGTATTTTGCATTTTTCATTGTAGAGATCTTTCACCACCCTGTCCCCCGTTAGCTGTATTCCTAGGTATTTTATTCTTTTTGTGGCAATTGTGCATGGGATTGCATTCCTGTTTTGGCTCTCAGCTTGACTATTGTTGGTGTATAGGAATGTTAGTGACTTTTGCATATTGACTGTATGCTGAGACTTTGCTAAAGTTGTTAATCAGCTTAAGGAGCTTTGGGGCTGAGGAATAATTTGACTTTCTCTCTTCTTTTTTTGGATGCACTTTATTTCTTTTCTTCCTGATTGCCGTGGCCAGGACTTTCAATACTATTTTGAATAGGAGTGATAAGAGAAAGCATTCTTTTCTTGTATTGGTTTTCAAGGGGAATACTTCCCAGCTTTTGCCCATTCAGTATGAAATTGATTGTAGATTTGTCATAGATAGCTCCTATTATTTTGAAGTATGTTCCCTTAATACCTAGGTTATTGAGACTTTTTAACATAAAGGGGTATTGAATCTTATTGAAAGCCTTTTATGCATCTATTGAGATAATCATGTGGCTTTTATCTTTAGTTCTGTGTAGGTGATGAATCACATTGATTGGCTTGCTTATGTTGAATCAAGCTTGTCTCTGAGACATAAAACCGACTTGATAGCGGACGGTATGCTTTTTAATGTACTGCTGGATTCCATTTGCCAGTATTTTCTTGAAGATTTTTGCATTGATGTTTATTAAGGATATTGGCATGAATTTTTATTTTTTTTATTGTGTCTCTATCAGGTTTTGGTATTAGAATGATGCCAGCCTCAGGGAATGAGTTAGGAGGAGTCCCTCCTCCTCAATTATTTTGGAATTGTTTCAGCAGGAAGGGTAACAGCTCTTTTTTGTACATCTGATAAAATTTAGCTGTGAATCCACCTGGTCCTGGGCTTTTTTTGCTTGGTAGGCTATTTATTACTTATTCAATTTTGTTGAGCTCATTATTGGACTGTTCAGTGATTAAATTTCTTCCTTTTTTAGTCTTGGAAGGCTGTATGTAACCAGCAGGAGTTTATTCATTTCTCCTCGATTTTCTAGTTTACGAGCACAGAGATATTCATAATACTCTAATATTTTGTGATGGTTGTTTGTATTTCTGTGGGTTCAGTGGTAACATCCCTCTTGTCATTTCTCATTGTGTTTATTTGAATCTTCTCTCTTTCTTTCTTATTTGTCTAGCTAGCAGTCTATTTTATTATTTTTTTCAAAAAAAACTAGCTCCTGAATTAATAACCTTCTGAATGATTTTTTTTTATTTTTTCTTTTTCTTTTTTCTTTTCTTTTTTTTTTTNTTTTTTTTGCATCTCAATCTCCTTCAGTTCAGCACCAATTTTGAGTATTTCCTGTCTCCTATTAGCTTTGGGTTTGTTTTGCCCTTGGTTCTCTAGCTCTTTTAGTTGTGGTGTTAGGTTGGTAACTTAAGACCTTTCTAACTTTTTGAGGTGGGCATTTAGTTCTATAAATCTCCATCTTAACACTGCCTTAGCTATGTCTCAGAGATTCTGGTATGTTGTGTATTTGTTCTCATTAGTTTCAAATAACTCCATGATTTCTACCTTAATTTCATTATTTACCCAAACATCATTCAGGAACAGGTTATTCAATTTCCATGTAATTGTATGGTTTTCAATAAATTTCTTAGTATTGATTTCTAATTTGATTGGGCTGTGGTCCAAGAAACTGTTTGTTATAATTTCAGTTCTATTGTATTTGCTGAGGAATGTTTTATGTCCAATTATGTGATTGATTTTAAAGTATGTACCATGTGGCAATGAGCAAAATGGATATATTGTTGCTTTTGGGTGGAGAGTTCTGCAGATGTCTATCAGGTCAATTTGATCCAGTGCAGAACTTATGTCCTGAATAGTTTTCTTAATTTTCTATCTCAATGATCTGTCTAATATCATCAGTGGGCTGTTAAAGTCTCCTACCGCGGTTGTGTGGGAATCTAAGTCTCTTTGAAAGCCTCTAAGAACTTGCTTTATGAATGTGGGTGCTCCTGTGTTGGGTGCATATATATTTAGGATAGTTAACTCTTCTCATTGAATTGGATTCTTTACCATTATGTAATTCCCTTCTTTGTCTATTTTTATCTTTGCTGGTTTAAAGTCTGTTTTGTTTTTAACTAGGATGACAACCCTGTTTTTTTTCTGTTTTCCATTTGCTTCATAGATTTTTCTCCATCCCTGTATTTTAAGCCTATGTGTGTCATTGACTATTTTGAGATGGATCCCTTGAAGACAGCATACTAATAGATCTTGGTTATTTATCCAGCTTGCAACTGTGTGCCTTTTAATTGGGGCATTTATCCCTTTTACATTCAAGGATAGTATTGAAATGTGTGGATTTGATGCTGTCAATATGATGTTAGCTGGTTATCTTCCACACTTGTTTATGTGGTTGCTTTATAGTGTCATTCGCCTGTGTACTTCAGTGTGTTTTTGTAGTGGCTGGTAATGGTCTTTTCTTTCCATATATAGTGCTTCCTTCTGGAGCTCTTATAAAGCAGGTCTGGTGATAACAAATTACCTCAGCATTTGCCTGTATGAAAATAATCTTATTTCTCCTTCATTTATAAAGTTTACTTTGTCCTCATATGAAATTCTTGTTTAATATCTTTTCTTTAAGAATGTTGGATATAGGCCCCCAATCTCTTCTGGCTTGTAGGGTTTCAGCTGAGAGGTATGCTGTTAGTCTGATGGGCTTCCCTTTGTAGATGACTTGTCTTTTCTCTCTAGCTGTCCTTAACATTTTTTTTTTTCATTTCAACCTTGGAAATTCTGATGTTTATGTGTCTTGGGGATGATCTGCTTGCGAAGTGTTTTGTGGGGGTTCTCCGAATTTCCAGAATTTGGATGTTAGCCACTCTAGCTAGGTTGGGAAGGTTCTTCTGCATGATATACTGAAATATGTTTTCCAAGTTTGTTCCATCCTCCTAACCTCTTTCAGGGACGATGATGAGTCACAGATTTTGTCTCTTTATATAATCCCATGTTTCACAGAGGTTTTGTTTCTTTTCATTCTTTTTTCTCTGCTCTTGTCTGACTGTCTTATTTCAGTAAACCAGTCTTCAAGCTCTGAGATTCTTTCCTCACCATGGTTTATTCTACTATTAAAACTTGCAATTGAATTATGAGTCTTATCGTGTGTTTTTCAGCTCTATCAGGTTAGTTATGTTCTTTTCTATACTGGCTACTTTGTCTGTTATCTCCTGAATTGTTTTTTCATGACCCTTAGCTTTCTCGTATCGGGTTTCAATGCTCTCCAGCATCTCAATAATTATTCCTATCCATAGTCTGATTTATATTTCCATAATTTCAGAACCTCTGCTGAGAGTTTATTTGGTCGTTTGGAAAAAAGAAGGCAATCTGGTTTTTTGAATTGTCAAGGTTTTTGTGCTGATTCTTTTTCATATTTATAGGCTTATCTACCTTCAGTCTTTGAAGTTGCTGATCTTTTGATTTTTTTCTTTAATCCTGTTTGATGTCTTTGAGGGTTTGATTGTGGTATAAGGTGGATTTAGCCAACTGGCTTCATTTCTGGAATATTTTAGGGGGCCAATGTTCAGCCAACAACTCTTGAACCACATGCTCTAACTCTGGGGACTTGTGTTGGGCCTGGACTTTGTTCTCTGGTTCCTTAAGGTTAGGAATCTACTGCACTAGGGTGGCTGAGGTGCTCCTGGGCTGCTGGTCACTACAGTTCGATGGGTGGTATTAGACAAAATGTTTCATAGTGTGGTAATAGCAGGATCCATCCTCATAGCAGCAGCTGTGGCAGATTGCTAGCAGGTTCCTGGGTGTCCGCCTCCCTGAGGGTGTTCACCACAGTGGTGCAAGCAATGCAGCTGGTTGGATGTGTGGTTGTGCTGGGGGTGGTGTTGGCTCAGGGGCAGGGTGCTGGGGGGCACAGGTCTGGGTGTTTTCTCTGTGCCCTACAACCAGGAGTGTTCACTCAGGGTGGGGAAGGATCTGCTGTTCTCTGTACAGTGTTAGCATGATCCTGGGGAGCTGTGGGGACGTTGCTGGCTGGCTCTGTGCCTACCAAGACTCCACCTAAATGCTGGTCAGCCAGAGGAGTTGGTGTGAATTGGAGTCCTGTGTACTGGCAGGGCAAGGAAAGCAAAACTTCCTCACAGACACATATCAGCAAAGCAATGTTGGGAGTCGCCATGGGCCTGGGGGAAACTGCAGTATAAGGAGGGAGCACGCAGGCTGGTGTGTGGCTTTTGGAACCACCCTGCTGGAGCTCTTCAGCAGTAAGGCACAGTCTGCCAGTGCAGAAGCTATGGTGTGGGCCGCCAGGGTTCCTAACATTGCCCTGCAAGAAGGCATGGCCAGACTGGGTGCCTAGAAGAGGCCAGGAGACCAAGGGGTACTCAGGTTAGCACAGCCCTGTCTGAATGGCGAGGCTGCCCTGCAGAGTTCAAGTTCAGCAGTTCCCCTTGGCCTAAAGTCTCCTATGGGAGCAAGTCAAGCCTAGGGGGATGGCTGTCCCAGGCAGTGTTCCACTTCAGATACTGCTGCACCAAACGCTCTGGGCTCCATATCAGCTTGCTTGCTGCCCCTACCACTTCTCTAAGCAGCTTTCCCTGCCAACTCAAGTGGCTGTGGTTGTCAAGGGGTCGCCTCCTACCAGGGTTCCAGAGGCCCACGGCAAGAGTGGGTTTTGCCTTGCAAGTTTAACTCATCCATTCCCCTGGAGCTGTTGCAGGCTAGGAACAAGTCCTGATGTGTACTAGCCCTGTACAGGATTCCCAGCTTCCTCCCTCTTCAGCCCAGCTTCTGTGTCTTCATTCCATCCACTCTTTGTGTCTTCTCTCTGAAGATCTGTTAGGAACCCACCAGTCTTCCAGATTCCTCAGTGAGAGCTGCTCCACCTGGCTGCATCTAGTTGGCTATCTTGCCCTCACCCAGCTTGGGAATTCTTGTGTGAGGGTACAGTAACCATATGAGTTAAAGTTAATATGAGTGTATCTATGTGTGAATGCATGTTTTAACTTTGTGTGCTGGATGTGAGCATGTCCATGTGCAAGGATATATGTGGACATGTTCCTTATTCTGAGAAGGTTAATGTGCATGAATAGATGAAAAGGTGTGTGGGAGCACCTGAGGATATGTATTTGAGTCCCTTTATGAATAAATTTTGTAAGCATGTTTATGCAATTGAGTAATCATTTAAGCATATCTGTGTGAAAGAGCAAGTACGTCAATGTTTTGTGAGTATATTTAACTGTATGCACGTATGTGAGTGAAATTTTTGAAATTCATATTTGTGTGATTCAATGAGTGAGCTTTTTTGGTGAGTGAATGCATGAGATTTTGTATGTATGTGAGCATAAATATGTATGAGAGTATGTGTGTGGGACTATTCATGAGGGAAAGTGTATGTGAATTCATATTTCAGTAAATATTTGTCTGTGCTCAACTATATGACTGAATTTGTCAGCACGTGAATGTTTGCATGTTCGGGAATAGTGTGTATAAGTGGTCTTTGATGTGATCTTGCAAGATATATGTCTTCATGTAGATGTAGACTTAGTTATGTAAAGGAATGTGTGAGTACATGTGTGTCAGTAAATGTAAGTGTTTTACATATTTTGAGTGAATTTGTAAGCTTCTTGGTGAGTGTGACAATGTTCACGTGCCAGTGAACATAGGGGCATATTTCTCTATGTCAATGATATTTTGCAAGTGTAAGTGAATGTGTGATTGTGTGTATAAAAATCTAATGAATGACTCTGGTGTATGTCATTTTCTGACCAAGCATATGTGTCAGTGAATGCATGATAATGCTTATGTAAATGAGTGAGATGTGAATATGTTTGTGTCAACGAATTTGTAATCATGTGCATATATGTGATTGGGCATATTTGACAGTGAATATATGAACCTGTACATGTGAGAGGTAAGTGTGATGATATTTGAGTGTTAAAATTAATGTTTTTGTGTGTTCAAGTAATATGCTTGAATTTGTGACCAAGGGCATGAATGTTAGCATAGTCGTGTGAGTGACTGATGTTTATAAGGTTATTGTTGTAAGTTTATAACCTGTGAGTATACTTGTGTTGCTATGTGAGTATATTTCTATGAGTGAAATGTGAGTGTGTGAGGCTGTGTGTGTGAGTGAATGTGTGTCATGTGGCTATCAGCATGTTTGTGTTGCCCATGTGTGCATGTTCCTCATTGTGACACCGTTCATGGGCATGTGAAAGTGAAAGTGGGAGCATCTGAGTACATCTATTTGAGTCCCTGTGTAAGTGAATTTATTCATATGCTATGCAAGTGAGTGAGTGTTTGAGCATGATTGTATGTAATTTATTGGTGTGTGTATGTGAGTGTATCTAAAGTGTCTCTGTATTTGAGTACATTTGTGAGCATGCTTATATAAGTGAATGTGTGATCATGCTCACATTAGTGTGTGAAAATATGAGCATATTTCTGCAAATAAGTGACTGTGTGTGAGCATGGAACTGTGAATGTGTGTGTGTGTCTGTGTAAGTGAATCCGTGCATATGCTATGTGATTAAATGAATGAGCATGATCGTATGATGTTAATTTATTGGTGTGTGTGAGTGTATCTGACATGTCTGTTTATTTGAGTACATTTATGATCATGTTCATATGAGCAAATATGTGATCATGCTCACATAAGTGTGTAAAAGTATGAGCATATTTGTGTAAATAAGTGACTGTGTGAGCATGTAAGGGTGAATGTATGCATGTGTCTTTGTAATTTTTGTTATGTTCATTTGAGTGAGTGAATATTCAACATGTTATATGAGTGAATGTATAAGCATGTGCATATACGTAAGCATGTACATTTGTGAGAGTAAATATGTGAATTTGTACGTCTTAGATTGTGTTCGTGTAACAATATTTAAGTGTTGAAGTCAATGGGTGTGTTAAAGCATATTGTGAATTTGTGAGCATGTACATATGTGCTAGCATGTTCGTGTTAGTAAGTGAATGTGCATCATATTCATTTGTGTGAGCTTTTTAATGTGTGAGTAGATTGTGTGAGTTAAATGTAAGTGTGAAGTGTATCTCTTTTTGTGAGTGAATGTTTGAGATCATTGTGAGTGTAAGCATGTTTGTGTGAGAGTGATAGGTAAGCAGATTCCTATTCATGAATGTGTTAATGTGCCTGTTTGATTGTATTATATACACAGTGTGTATAATTGTGTCTCTATAGGTATGAATTTGTGAGAATACACCTGTGGATCAGTGTGTGAGCAGATCCCTGTTTTTATGTGTGTTAATGCATGAGTAAGGGGATGCATAAAAGTGTTCAGGTGAGATATACAAGTGTGTCTTACATATGAATGAACTTGTAAGCATGTTCATGTGAATGAGTTAATATGTCTTGGTAATAGTGTATGTGAGTGTTCTATATGTATGAACATTTAGCATGATCATGTTAGTGAATGTGTGAGCATATCTATATATATGAGCATAAATTTCTGTTTTAGTGTATTTGTGAGCATATTCACATGTGAGCATAAGTGTGTGTAACTACATAGTGAGAATGTATATGTGAATATATAATTATGGGAATATGATTGGACATGTTATTGTAAATGATTATATGTGAAGGTATCTATATACTATATATGTGATTTAATTTTATAAACGTGTGCGTGATTGAATATGTTACTGTGTCCGTGTTTATGTTTACATACATAAGTGAAAGAAAGTATAAATGAGTAAATGTGAGCCTATATGAGTGTGTCCTGTGTGTAAGTTTGTAGGTATGTCCATGTGAAAGAATGAATGTGTAAGCAAGTTTGTGTGAATGTGTGCATAGGACAGTGTGTGTCTATGTATGTTAGTAAATATATGAGCATGTCGTGAGCAAAGCGAGTCCATTTGTAGACTTTAATGTGCAAGTGTATTTATGTGAGTGAATGTGTGACCGTTTATGGAAGTGTGAGCATATTCATGGGCAGTGAGCACCTGAAAATATTCCTTTTGTGGTCATGTTATTTCGGGTAACTAAATGTGTGAATATGTACATATAAGTGTAAGTGTGCCTGCTCTTGTTTTAAAAGACTATTATATCTTTCTATGATACCTGCTATAGAATAATAAGGTAGGTAAAAAACTCAAACAATGTTATCTTGTAATGCCCATTGTTGTGTTTGCTTTGTGGTTTGTGAGGGGAGCCTTGATCTGACAACATAACTTGTAGCACTCCAAAAGGCTGTGAAAGCTGTTTTGTCAATCCCTCAATAACACTAGCAGAGATTGGTGCTTTGCATGAGTAAATAAATAGAAGGCCTGTGTAGGTATTCACCATTGTTAAGACATATTTTAGTGCTCCCCTCCCTGTGTCCATGTTTTCTCATTGTTCAACACCCGCCTGTGAGTGAGAACATGCGGTGTTTGATTTTCTGCTCTTCTGTCAGTTTGCTGAGAATGATGGTTTCCAGGTTCATCCATGTCCCTACAAAGGACACAAACTCATCGTTTTTGATGGCTGCATAATATTCCATGGTGTATATATGCCACATTTTCCCTGTCCAGTCTATCATCGATGGGCATTTGGGTTGGATCCAGGTCTTTGCTATTGTAAACAGTGCTGCAATGAACATTCGTGTGCACGTGTCCTTATAGTAGAACGATTTATAATCCTTTGGATATATACCCAGTAATGGGATTGCTGGGTCAAATGTAGGTGATGAGGAGGAAGGCAGCAAATCAGACTGCCACGTGTGTACCTATGCAACAATCTTGCATGTTCTTCACATGTACCCCAAAATCTAAAATGGAATAAAATAAATAAATGGAAAAAAAGGCATATTTTAATGGCTCCATCCACTGCAGGGAGAAGCCCAGTGAAATCAATTTGCCAGTTGTGATGTGGTGCTTCTCTGTAAATTTCCCCTTTCATGAAGTAGGCCCAGTGTCTAGATTTCTGCCAATGTGACACAGTCTCTAATAGTTTCATGTAAATATCTTTCTGCCAGGTTGACTCCTCTAGTAACAATCCACTTTCAAAACCCTACAATGCCCAAATTCCCTGACCTCTCATGTGTCTACCAATAAAAGGGGTGGGATAACTCATCCCCAAGTTCCAGAGACTAGCCCTCCTTCAAGAGACTAACCTACTTAGGTGGTTTTGTTATTTTGTTGGCTTTAGCATTGTGTATCATGCCTCCTCTGTGCCTTACTTGATACACATTGAGGGATAGTGCACCAAGATGGATAGAGCAGGAGCCAGTGTGGTGACCTTTTCCCACATCTCTTTACTCTAATTTTTTAACACTGATTTTGCCAAAGGCTCAATTAAGTAATTAGCCACCAACCAGGAGACAATAGAAATATGAATCTTATAAAAAATTTGGCAAGGGAATACTTGATTACTAGGAATATTGCAGACAGCTCGTCTCATTGATTCCTATGGTCCACGCCCCCCAAAACTGGAGTCTTGAATAGGAGTGAGGGTCTGATGCTGTCCATTTTTAGCTTCTTCATACCCTGTACTGACTCCATAAGTAAAGAGAGACCACTACTTTTCTTTTCTGAGAGTGCTGTCCATCCTCCTTCCAGTGCCCATTGAGTAAGAGGTGGAGGAATTTCTGGAGGTTCTGCCAAAGTAACCTCAGTGCCACAGTATGTGACTATTTCCCCATGGAGTTGTGACACTCCAGTAGGGCTGGGTTTAACTCAATCCAGTAGACACCATTTCCATTTTAATAAAGAGGCCTCTGTTGTCAATCTAATTTATGGGGAGCTTTACCCACAACCCAGGGCATAATAGGACTCTTTGTCCATGGGGTAACTGGCTCTTCCCCAGTAAGGGCTTCAGTATCAGTAACTGCCCAGGATATCTCCAGGGGATGCCTCTCTAGCAGAAAATACCTTTGAGTTGAGTCTGGGAGCTTCCTACACCAAAAACTCATGAGTAAGGGCTTTATCCATCCATTTGGTTCAGAGGCTATAGGAAGTAAATATGGGATGGTAGAGCTAATTTTATGTTATTTTATTTACTTCTTTTTTTTATTGTACTTTAAGTTCTGGGGTACATGTGCACATCTTGCAAGAATGTTGCATAGGTACACACATGCCATGGTGGTCTGCTGTATACATCTCCCTGTCACCTACATCAGGCATTTTTCCCAGTGTTATCCCTCCCCAACTTCCTTGGCTCCTGCTATCCCTCCCCTAGCACCCCACTCTCCAACATACCTCAGTGTGTGACATTCTCCCCCCTGTGCCCATGTGTTCTTATTGTTCAACACCTGCCTATGAGCGAGAACATGTTGTGTTTGGTTTTCTGTTCTTGTGTCAGTTTACTGAGAATGATGGTTTCCAGATTCATCCATGTCCCTACAAAGGACACAAACTCATTGTTTTTATGGCTGCAGAGTATTCCATGGTGTATATGTGCCACATTTTCTTTGTCCAGTCTATCATTGATGGGCATTTGGGTTGGTTTCCAGGTCTTTGCTATTGTAAACAGTGCCACAATGAACATACATGTGCATGTGTCTTTAAAATAGAATGATTTATAATCCTTTGGTTATATACCCAATAATGGGATTGCTGGATCAAATGGAATTTCTATTTCTAGATCCTTGAGGAATCACCACACTGTCTTCCACAATGGTTGAACTAATTTACACTCCCACCAACAGTGTAAAAGTGTCCCTATTTCTCCACATCCTCTCCAGCATCTGTTGTCTCCTGATTTTTTAATGATCACCATTCTAACTTTTGTGAGATGGTATCTCAGTGAGGTTTTGATTTGCATTTCTCTAAAGAACAGTGATGATGAGCATTTTTTCATATGTTTGTTGGGCTCATGTATGTCTTCTTTTCAAAAGTGTCTGCTCATATCCTTCGCCCACTTTTGAATGGGTTTGTTTCTTTTCTTGTAAATCTGCTTTAGTTCTTTGTAGAGTCTGGATATTAGCCCTTTGTCTGATGGGTAGATCGCAATTTTTTTTTCCCATTCTGTTGGTTTCCGGTTCACTCTAATGATTGTTTCTTTTGCTGTGCAGAAACTCTTAAGTTTAATTAGATCCCATTTGTCTATTTTGGTTTTTGTTGCCATTGCTTTCTGTGTTTTAGTCATGAAGTCCTTGCCTATGCCTATGTCCTGAATGGAATTGCCTAGGTTTTCTTCTAGTTTTTTAATGGTGTTAGGTCTTATGTTTAAATCTTTAATCCATCTGGAGTTAATTTTAGTGTAAGGTAAAAGGAAGGGGTCCAGTTTCAGCTTTCTGCACATTGCTAGCCAGTTTTCCCAACACCATTTGTTAAATAGGGAATCCTTTCCCCATTGCTTGTTTTTGTCAGATTTGTCAAAGATCAGATGGCTGTAGATGCGTGGCATTGCTTCCAAGGCCTCTGTTCTGTTCCATTGGTTTAAATCTCTCTTTTCATACCAGTACTATGCTGTTTTGATTACTGTAGACTTGTAGTATGCTTTAAAGTCGAGAAATGTGATGCCTCCAGCTTTGTTCTTTTTGCTTAGGATTGTCTTGGCTATGCAGGCTCTCTTTTGCTTCCACATGAAGTTTAAAATGGGTTTTTCCCAGTTCTGTGAAGAAGGTCAATGGTATCTTGATTGGGATAGCATTAAATCTATTATCTCAAAAGATGCAGAGAAGGCCTTCGATAAGTTTCAACAGCACCTTTTGCTAAAAACCCTCAATAAACTGGGTATCGATGGAATTTATCTCAAAATAATAAAAGCTGTTTATGACAAACTCACAGCCAATATCATACTGAATGGGCGAAACCTGGAAGCATTTCCTTTGAAATCTGGCACTAAACAAGGATGCCCTCTCTCACCACTCCTATTCAATATAGTATTCGAAGTTCTAGGCAGAGCAATCAAGCAAGAAAAATAAATAAATGGTATTCAATTAGGAAAAGAGGAAGTCAAATTGTCTGTATTTGCAGATGGCATGATTGCATATTTAGAAGACCCCATCATCTCAGCCCAAAATCTCCTCAAGCTGATAAGCAACTTCGGCAAAATCTCAGGATACAAAATCAATGTGCAGAAATCACAAGCATTTCTATACACCAATAACAGACAAACAGAGAGCCAAATCATGAGCGAACTCCCATTCACAATTGCTACAAAGAGAATAAAATACCTAGGAATACAACTAACAAAGGATGTAAAGGACCTCTTCAAGGAGAACTACAAACCACTGCTCAAGGAAATAAGAGAGGACACAAACAAATGGAAAAACATCCCATGCTCATGGTTAGGAAGAATTAATATCATGAAAATGGCCGTACTGCCCAGAGGCAGAACTAATTTTAAGTCCTGCTCTCTGGGCACTATTGGGAGAGTTAATGTGATGGTGTCCTTTAGCTTATGTAGTGTCTGTTGTTGTGTAAGTTCCCAACAAAAAATGAAAGAATTATGAGTGACTCCAGAGATGGAGGCCAGCAAACACTGTAGTTGAGGAATATGTTGGCACTAGAATCCAAATATCTTTATGGAATATTGGAACTCCTTTACTGATGTCAGAGGCTGGAGCACTAGGAGCTTGCTTTTTTACTGAATTGGGAACAGTTCACTCTTCTGAGTTTTCAATGCAGCTTCCAAATTTAGCAGACTAGGAAGAGCCTGTAACTTATATGGGATAATTGCCCATCCCCTTAGTGAGGTATTTACTCACTATAATGATTGACTTTGAGACAGAATCTTAGCCAAGTCCTATGAGGAGGATGTCATCAATTTAATGCCAAGGCCTAGTTTCTGGGAAGCACATTGGACAGGTGTCTAGATGCTGTCTGAAAATTCCATGCACAATTTAAGTACCCCATAGACGATTGGGAAATGGAATATTGTTGATCTACAAAGGTGAAGGTGATTTGTGGTTGACTTTTCTATGCAATTTTCATTGACTGGAACACGGTAACTAAGTCTATAACTCTGAACCATTTACCCATGCTATTTTTAATGTGATTCATTAAGGTTATGATATCTGATAGACATGATATCTGATATATATTACCTACTAACTGAGGAGATTCATTCCAATAATGGGAAAAGGGACAGTCCCAGGGAGAACAACCAGAACAGAAGAATTTGTTAGCAAACATGGACCAATTTTGACAGTTAAGCAGGTAATTATTCCTTTAATTAATTTTCCTCCCAAACTGTTCACCTCCTGGGAGTGGGAGGGGATTCCTTTAAAGCATGAGTGAGTCCAGGGATTAGAGATATTTGGGCACTTGTATTTATCAGAACCAGCCAGTATTTACTTTTTGGAGCTCAAACTACAGTTAATGTTATAAACGGGTGATTGTCTGTCAAAAAGTGCTTACTTCAAGCCTGCTGGATCCCTACATATGTGTGGATCCCCGCCACTGGCCGATATCATGGGCAGGTGTGGAAGATAGAGCTGTCTCTGAAGGAAAAGCCCTCCCAGACTGTAATCTAACCCTAGTTAGTATTGTGATTACTCCGCAGATTTACCAGAGGTCATATAATTTGGGAACTCCCTTTTCCTTTGGGTCCAATATAACCTCTCTTATTTATCTAGGGATTCATGCTTAAGCAGGGGTCCTGGCTATAGGTGGTTTGTTTGACCTAAGAAAGGGGCAGCCTCTCATCTGATAGTAATTTTTATTTTGGCCAGGTGTGGTATTGTTTGTAGAATTAATAGGCAACACTTGATTCTGTTTGTCTTTCATGCATTTCTATTAAATCCAGGGCAGCTGTGTCCTCTTGAATTGTGTGAGCATTTGCCATCATTGCCAGTAATGTGGACTTATACTTGTCAGGAGCCCCCTGAGAAACAATTGTGTGGATTCAAGATTCAATTCAGCCTCCTCTAGACTTGCCAAGTCACCATGCTGCATGCCATCTGTTGCCTGATAAGACCATTTCAACATCCCCAGCTGACAGGAGGTAAATATTTTCCATTGACATTCTGCCCAGGGCTGTTAAAGGCCTAATGTAGGATGGGAATCCTCTCAAGCCATAAAGATCCACATCAACAAGGTATATGTAGACTTGAATCCAACACCTCCTCTGGGATTATTTCTACCTTCCCCACTAATTGTGTAAGATCTTTTAGTAGAGACACTATTTTCCATACCATATGATGGTAGTCAGTTGTTTAATTTCAGCTAACATTAGGTGGAGCTCGCCCCACAGCAGATATGTTCTGTATAGCCAGGCAACACTTTTTTTTCATTTGGTTCTTGGACTAGGTCCTTAAGGAGGTACTAGGTCTCAGGACAAGACAGAGGATGTCTTTCCTCCTCCAACCAAAACCAGCCTCACTTCCTTGGCCCTCCCTTTTTGTCTTCTCTGTCTTTACCACTCTGTGAGTGCTTACCTAGAAAGCAGAAGGTAAATTATCATCATCAGTATCATTGTGGTATTGTGCTGCTTTTTCTTCTAGAAGACATCAATCCTCTTCTCCAGGATCCTCCCCTCTGTCTAGTCTCCCTCAGGAGTTAGGGCACCTACCTCCTTTCCAGCAGCGTCCTAGTGAGAAGCTGCCATGAGCAAGGCCTAGCATGCATCTTGTGGTTTGGAGCACTCGTTCAGTATGACAACCACTTCCCTCAGAGTTCTGGGAGAGGCAGGAATATAAACATCCTTGCGTTTAGTCACTATAAGTAATGCTTTGGCCAGCTCAGTCCAAGGATTTAGGTCTCGATTTCCTGTGGGAGAGGAACTAGAACAATGTCTTCTGCCACAACAGATACAAATCAAACAGCCGTAGAATCATGCTTGCTGTTTATGAAGGTGTCTCCCCCAGTTGTGCTTAAGAGAGTAGCCTCAGCCTGACATCTCTGCCTTATTGGCATTTACCTGTCTTAACAGTCCCCAGGGAGGACAAAGATGTTCCTCTCATCTCAGAGTACCCTAAATCAAGGGTAACCTATATTTGATCTACAGGTATGCATTCCTCCCCCCTTTTCTATTCAGGCCCACAGGTCTTAAAATCTCCAGCACCTGCCCTACAAGGGACACAAGTTGGCAGGCTGACCTCATTCCTCAGGGAGCTCAGTGCCTTTGACCCCTAAACTCCATTAGAATGTCATGGGTTTGCTCAAATGTAGGTACTGCTGCTTGGTTAGGCTAATAAGGCCTGAGAGGGCCACAACAAATATAGAGTATAATATAGCACAGAGTAAAGCCATCAAAGCCATCCCAAACTGGAGGTGTTCCAAATTTTGAGTCTGAACTACTTAAAGGCTGTCTGAAGTAATTTTATCAATTGATAATACTACTAACTATGTGGACCCTGTATTGATTTCCTGATTATCACCAAAATTTTTCCTTTTCCTCATAATCACTTGTAGTGAATTTGAGGAATCTAGGGACTGATCAGGGAAAAATATATGACCCCAATGTAGCAGTAGCACACAGAGAGCCTTATTTGGATGACGCTTTCACAGGTTTGCATGAAAGGGATGACCCTCACAACAGGAGACCTTCCAGAGGTACCACCCAGAAGGGGAAGAGGGCAAGATAATTTCCAGGAAAGAGTGGGATTAGAGAAAGGACCTGTGTGTCTAGGTGATGTCACTCAGCAGCATGATGACAGAGTCTCTGGGTTAGAAAGTGCCAAAGAACAGCAGTGACTTGGGGGTCTCTTATAGCTATAGGCTACCTTATCTATGGATAGCAGATGTTGAGTGCTGCTTTGTGGAGTATGCAAAACAGGCAGGCTCTCCCATGGCTGAAATTCTGCTTATTTGGGCCATATTTAAAATAACAGAATGTGTAAAATTTGAGTTTTGTGCCAGCTGGCTTTCAAGCTAACAGATCCTACCCTGCTTTGAAGAGGTAAACAACAAAGTGCCAGTAATATAGAGGCCTTCTTTGGTGAATTAATAGAACAGTGCCTATGTCAGAGAGTGAATGTGTGAGTTTGTTCAAGTATGAGTGTGTCAATATGAGTATAGTTGTGCAATTAAGTGTTTGTGCATGTTCACATGTATGAGTGAATGTGTGACCATGTGTGTAGATATTATCATGTTTGTATGGGTCAGTGAATTTTTAAATGTTTTATGTGTGTGATATTTTTAATGTATGAGTACATTTGAGATAATTTGTAGCATGTGTGCGAGAGTATTAGTGTGTATGTGTTGTGAGTCAATTTATAATCATGGGCATGGATGTTAGCCCATGTGTGTGAATGAACATATAAATGTGCTTGTGTAAGCTTGTTAAATATGAATATATCAGTGTAAGTGAATGTGTAAGCATGGGCATGTAAGTACATGTGAGTGAGTGAATGTGTGTTTGTGTGCATGAATATGTGAGTTTCATGGCAAGAACATATTCATTTGTGAGAATATATAAGTATGCTCAGAATAGTTAATACATGTTGTTTGTGAGTGTGTTAATGTGTGTGGGTAAGTAAATGTGTGAGGATTTGCATGTGAGCACATATGAGTATGTCTGTGTATTTGTGAGCAGGTTCATATGAGTGCATATGTGAGCAAATTTTAGTGAATGCAAACATAAGTGTGTTCGCATTGGTGAGTGAATATGTAAGTGTGTGACTGCGAGTGAATGTCAGTGTGTCTATGTGTGTAACTAAATCTGTGAATATGTTTGTGTGAGTCTATGAATGTGTGTGTTATGTGATTCAGTGAATGAGCATGTGCATGTATGTGAGCATATTTTGGGTTTGAGGGAATCTGAGCATCTTCACGTGAGTAAGCAAATATTTATCAATGAATTATGAGTACATGTGTAATATATAAGCATGTTAATGTGTGAGTGTTACTGGATTGTGAGTTATGCAAATAATTTATGTAAGGAGGTCTGTGTATGTAAGTATACTTGTAAGCATGTTTGTGTGTGTGAATGTGTGAGCATGATAAAGTCAAGTATACTAATATGTTTCAGTGATCATGTGAGTGTGTTGTGTGTGAGTAAATGTATAAATAATTTTATGTTTGTGAACATATTTGGGTATGTGAGTGAATTAACATTGTCATATATATGTGTATATAAATTTGAGTATACCTGTGTTTTCGTGAATGTCAGTGTGTATGTGAGTATATGTGAGTGTGTCTATAAGTAAATTTGTGAGCATGTGTTGAGTAAATGTGTGGGTGTATTAATGTCTGTCTCTTTTTTGTGTGAGTTAATGTGTGAGTCAGTTCATGTGGGAGCCTATGTTAATGTGAGTGTATTTGTGTGATTAAGTAAATGCTTATGTGTTCATATTTATGGATACATTTATAATCATGTGAATGGATGTCAGCATGTTTGTGTAAGTGAATGTGTAAGCATGTTTATTTGTGTGAGCTTGTTAGTGTGTGACTGCATTTTTGTATTTGAGAAGGTATATGTGAGTTTATGTGAGTGTGTGTGTGTGACTGAATATGTGAACTTTGTGATGAGTGTGACAAAATTTGTGTTCAAGTGAATGTATGAACATGTTACCGTTTGGGAGCATGTTAATGTGCATATGAAAGTGAATATGAGTGTGTACTTATGATCATATATGAGTGTGAGTGAATTTGTAAGCATATGCCTGTGAGTGAATATATGAGCATTTTTGTGTGAGTGGATTTATGAAAATGAATGTAATCATATGAATGAGTCTCTGCATAACTCAATATATGAGCATATTCATATACGTCAGTACTGTAAATGTGTAAGCATGTTTCATGAGTAAATGTGAAAGCATGTGGGTGTGGGTCTGTGTGTTGTGTGTGAGTAAATTTTTGAGCATGTTCATGTTTGTCAGTTAATTTTTTAATGTTACTGAATTTTTGAGTGTGCGTATATTTAACCATTTGTTGTGTGTCAGCAAATTTTTGAGTATGTTGATACTAGTGAATATTCATGTGAGTAGTTACCATGTTTGTATATGTAAGCATGTGGGTGAATTTGTGTGTGCAAATGACTATCTGTGATTATAAAAATTCACTCACATTCTATGTGTGAATGTGTGGCCATATTTTTTCTGTGTAATTGATTGCATAAGTGTATGAGCATCTTAATATTGACTGTGTACATGCAAATGAGTTAAAGTTTGAGTCACACTGTGTATATGAGGTATATTTCAGTGCATGAGTGAATACATGAGTGTGTTGAGTATATTTGTCTGTTTGAATGAAAGTGTGAATGTGTTTGTGTAAGTATATGTATGTCTATGAGTAAGAATAAATTGTGAGCATTTTTATATGAGTAAATTGTAACTATGTTTGTGTATGTGAATATGTCTGTGTGAAAATGAATT
Organism: Cebus imitator; assembly: GCF_001604975.1. Lineage (NCBI taxonomy): Eukaryota > Metazoa > Chordata > Mammalia > Primates > Cebidae > Cebus > Cebus imitator. The sequence continues at coordinate 101,941 of NW_016107504.1, forward strand.
GAGCCTGTACATGTGTGAAAGTGTTAGAGTTTACTTGTGTGCTTAAGTGAATGTGTGTATTCATGTGTATCAGCCAATTTGTAAGCATGTGCATACAGTTAGCATCTTCATTTGTGAGTGAATATATAAACATGTTCATTAGTGTAAGTTTGTTAATGCGAGAGCACATTTCTGTGTGTGCATGTGATAGGGTCTGTGTTTGAATGTTGATTGTGGTAATATATGAGTGTGTTAATGAGTGTACATGTGTGTTTGTGAGCAGGTTCATTGTGTGTATATGTGAATGTATTCATGTCTGTGTGCAAGTGATTGTGTGAGTACATACCTTTGTGTGTGAACATGTTTATGTGTCTGAATGAATGTGTAAGCATATTTATGTGTGTTCATATGTGAGTGTGAGTGAATGTGTGCATGTAAATGAGTATATCTGTGTATGAGTGAATGTGCAAAGATGTTTCTGTCTGGGTGAATGCATGAGCATGTCCATGCATGTGCATTTTAAAATATGAGTGTGAGTGGATATGAGAGCATGTGTGTGTGAGGGTGTTAATAATTGTATTAACATATTTGTGTAAGGATGATTATGTATGTCTGTGTGTGTTCATGTGAAAGTATGAGTGAATGCATAGGTAGACGTGACATAGGTAGATGTGAGTTTGTCCATGTGTGAGTGACTGTATGAATGAATGTGATCCTATCTGAGTGTCAATATGTAATCATGTTCATGCTTCTGAGCGAGTGTGCATTTGTGTGTGTGAAACTTTTAATATGTATACATGTGTATTTATGATCAGGTAGTCTTGTGAATATGTGAAATTGTTCACAAGTATGATAGTGTGAATGTATGTTCATGTTTTTGAGTGAATATGGCAGCATGTGCATATATGTTTTCATGTGTGAGTATGAGTGAATGTTGCATGTATGAGTGTGTATGTGAGTATGCAAGCATGTACATGAGTGAGTAAACACGTGAGTATGTCTTTGTGTAAGTGTGTTTATGCATGAATATTAGTGAAAATGAGAGTGTGTACTTGAGTGAGAGAATGCATAAGCATGTCCATGTGTCTTGGTATGTTAATGTTTGAGTAAGTTCAAGTGTTAGTCAATGTATGAGCATGTTCATTTGTGTGAGCATTAGCATGTGCAGATAAAAGTGTTTGCAGTTGATGTTTTGAGCATGTAATGTGTGTGAGTGAATGTGTCTGTGTGAATACATTTGCAAGCACATTTGTGTGAGTAAATATGTGAACATATTCATTCATGTATGAGTGAATGAGCATGTGTGTGAGCATGTTCATGGGTATGTTAATGCATAAGCAAGTTTGTGTCTGTGAGTGTGATCATGTGCATCTTGAGGTGATGTAAGTATGTGTATGTCTGTGACTTTGTATAGGATTGTCAGTTAATTTATGAGTACATTAATATCTTATTGTGGTCTTGAATGCCTGTGGATGTTTGTGTGTGTGAATGAATGTCAATTGTGCAATTATGGGAATACCTTCCTTTTTGTGAGTTAATTCATGATGTTTTTTTATGTGAGCATGTTAAACTGTGAATATGTTCATTAAGTGAATATGTGAATATATATATGTATAAGTGAACATGTGAGCATGTAAGCATATGTGAGTGTCTCAGTATGTGTATATGTTCATATGTTTAATGTGTTCATTTGAAGTGAAAATGTGTGTGTGAGCATGTTATTTTGTGTATGTTCAGGCATACATGTGAATCTAAGACTGTCTATGTGTGAGTTATGTGAACACACATGTGTGTGTGATTCTTTTAGTGTGCAAATGTAACTGAATGAGCATGTATCTGAGTATGTTTCTTCATCTTGAGGTTTCTCTTTGGGCCTCTGTGCTATCACTGTCCACTGGCAAATGTATCTATGACCATGGATTTTAAAATGTATAGTAAACTATACGGTGCTGTGCACAAATGAATTTTTATTATTCCCTATGGGTTCAAAGCTGCCTATAATCAGCTCTACAGCAAGGCCATTGTTCTCTGTGTATTACATCACACTCCTGCTATGAAAATACGTGTGACCCTTATGGTTCAGCCTGCTAGCTTCTCTGCAGGCTGACTGCCCAGATGCTGAGCTGCAAAGAGAGAAACATGTACTCCAAGCCCAATGCTTCAAAAAGCAAAGTGCTATTGGGAATAAGTGTCTGAATGGCAACTGAGAAGTAAATGTGTCTCTGTGTTAGGGCGCAGCCCAGACTCCAGCATTCAGGGTTATTGTGAATAAGCCCTAGCAAAGCGCTATGCAGTGACAGGTTTCTAGAAACACAGTTCTTGATTATAGCCTTTTGTGCACTCCACATGCCTTTAGAGGACAGAAGCTGTGTTATACAGTTAATAAACCCCAGTGAGGCCAGGCAGCCAGCTCCCAGCTGCCCTCCTCCAACCCCAGGATCAGACTTCTTATCCTAAACCACTCATTCAGTGCCACTCAAACAGGTTAAGCCTTGAAACTCTATTCCACCTCAGAAACAGATAAGTTTGACTCTTAGTCTAGTGGGAGGCCTCACAGGTAGTTCTGGGGCTCCCTAAATCCTGAAGCCCTTGGCTTGGTTTCCCAGAAGCCCTGCATGAAAAGAGGAATTGGAATGGGAACTTGTGACTCTTTCATGGAATAGGTGTGACTGCCTGGATCCCGCTTGCCACTGCTGACCTGACAGGCCTGGAGGTGGGCTGACTCAATCTGCCTGGGAAGCAGACAATGGTTCAAATGAATTTTAAGTATTGTTGATACACGAAGTACTACTTATGTAAGCAGTATTTTCCTTCCTGTCTTCCTTATTCTTTACTTTCAGCCCTCTTCATTTCTGTCATGCCTTCTCTATGTATTTCTCTCCAGTGTCAGCTCTCACTCTCCTGTTGGCATATTGCCTCCTTCAAGTAAATGCAATCCAATATGTAATTTAGCCTGTTCATTCCTTGATTCCTAGAGTCTTACTCTCTTCCAGAATCAAGTTGTAAATCTCTACCGAGTCCTCCTTTCCTGCCAGCTAAACACCCCCAGACTTTACTCCAGCTCCCCTGGCTGGGCTTCCTCTCTGGAGCATGCTGCAATTGCTGACCAGGTGGCGAGACTATCTCCAAGGACAAACACAGTGTTCTGGGTGTTCTGCTTTGTTCTCTACTCCCTCCACCCCTGCCACCCACCCATGCAGAGTGCAGTGCAGCTGTTTCATCTATTGGCCTCCCTCCCTACACACACACACACACACACACACACACACACACACACACCCCAAACATAGAGCCTGTAGTGCCCCCTTATGTCTACAAAAGGTCTTGAATTGTTTTGCCCTCCTACCTTCATCTACTGCTTGACCAAATCAATGCAGGAACCCACCTTTTCTCACTTGCTCCAAGTCTGCATGCTAAAAAAGCTTAATGCAACCCACTGCCCCTTCTACCTGAGACATCAACTGTGAACAAATCAGATTCTGTGTGAAAAATAGTGGTGAGGTTCCTTGGGACTATTCACACCTGATAATCCCCAGAGGTTTGTCCTTGTCCCTCCTCCCTTTACCTGGTCTTGGATGCATGCTGAGGTGATAACCTGACCATAAAAGATTAGGGAGAATGTGCTTGGTGTACTTAACTGGTTGTTGGTTAGCTTTTGCTGAAAAACATGGGAACAAAGAAAGGAAAACATGAAGTAGCTACTTTGTTGACATCCACCAGCATTTGGCTCAATTGACACAAGCTCTGATGTTATGCACTGGGGAGCTGGCTGTGGCCTAACACCTGAATTCCGATGTACCTAGACTTCTCTCCCTCAAAAGTCTCAGCCTCTTCCCTAGGGGGCCCACCAAGAAGAGGCACTGCTGTCTTTACAGGGTAAGAGTTTTGAAAGAGCCTGCCTTCTGCCCTCTCCACTCTAGCATCCCAGTCCCCAGGTGCACACCCATCTTGTATGCTGTGGACTGCACCTTATGCCCTCACACTCTGGAAAGAGCAATGGAGCAAAGGGAGAGCAACAGTCAGGTGACCCACCTGTAAACCCAGAGCCTAAGGCAATGGTCTTGGTTTTCAAAGTTCAGTAATTCAGGAACAAGATGACCAAGGCCTAAGCTGAGGGCCTCATGATCAACAGAGAGATAATAACATAGGATGTTTTCCAGAGGTAGACCCAATAAAAATCAGTGAGAACTAAAGGCTTGGGGACAATAGGGGAAGTCTCTGATGCCTGGGTCGTCAAAATATACTGAACAGAGATTTGTGAAGTAGACTGTAAGGAGAAGAATATGCACATAGTTTTGAAAAAATGAATAGGAAGTGTGCCCAGGGTGCAAAGAATGCGTGCTCAAGTGCCCTCCCCATAGAGCATAACAGATGGAGCAGAAAACTCCAGCTTGAGAAGCACAGCACCCTGAATCCTGCATACCCATTGCTTCTCCAGCCACTCCAGGGGGTACACATTTAGGTTTGGTGCCCTCACAAGGGACTATGGAGAGCAGCAGATCTCTTGCATATACAAGAAAAGCAGTGGGAGAAATATATAGGTTTTATATACAGGTTGTATATACACTGATCTCTTGTATATACAAGCAAATAAGTGGGAGAAGGGGTAGAGCTAAAGGCCTGGGAGTTGGAGGTCTAGGAGTGTTCAGCTGCATGTCTCTGCAGGGTCAGGAAGGTGAGATCTAGAGAGGCAGAGGTGTAGAGCCTGCGGAGTGCCACAGGTAGGCTTACTGGGTGGGCTGGTTTGCCGTGTCTCAGTTCTATTTGACCTAACACAAAGGTCTCAAGAGTCTGGAAGTGGCTTAACTCCAAAATTTTGTCTCAGATGGACATTGTATCCCATCAGCATCCTGTCCAAAACCTTTTGAACCACAGCTTTGTTTCCACACTTTTTGCTGAAACAGAGAAGTAACTGGTTATCAGTAAATGCCACATGCTTCTCAGAGGACAAACATCAGAGAACACCTCAGCTACTGACTTTCCTAGGCCTTCCCTTCTCCTGCACACATATAGACATGTCCAGTCATAAGTATATGCACTCTTCCCATCCTCCTTCTCTTCCTATAGCGAGTCAGCCAGAAACAGCAGTGAGGCAGACTAATCCTTCCCACCCCAGCTTTTGTCCAGAAGGTGGGGCACAAAGGCTGTCCATGTTGCCAGGCAGGATGTCAGGGTATGGAGAAGACATTCTGAGAAGTGGAGAGGGGAGGAAACGAGGTGGGAGCCTTAAAAAATGCATTACTTCAATCCCTGAAAGAGCTCCACCTAGCCATCGGCATGGACGCAGCTCTTCGGGTTACAGGGAATCCTCCTTTTAGGGGTACCCGATTGACTAAAGAAAAGTAATCTTCCATCCTCAGTGCCCTTACGAGCTGAGCCAACCAGTGTATGTTCTCCAGCTCAAAGTCACATTTCCTGTATGTGGCCTGGGACTAGGCATTTTGTTGTCACATCCATGTCAACCTTGCTCTTTTACACCTCTGGTCTCAGGGCTGGACATATGGCATGTGACACAGAGAGAGAGCCTTGCTCATGTAGCAGAGATTTATGACCCTCACCCAATGAAGCCATTTCAGATTCTTGAGGCTCAGAGATGGCTTCACAAAGACATCCGTTCTGGAAGCTGGCATTACTCTCATTAATCATGTACTTTTAGCATAGAAGTGTCTTGGGTGAATACACGTAAGTACCCAGCTGTAACCCTGCAGAAAGCTGGCTTTTCAGAGGTCTCTGATGCCCTCACTCAAGACTCCTGAGATGATTAGCAGGGCTGTTTCCCCCAAAAGGTAGCTTGTGAATGAGAACAGGCCCTGGGCATCACTGAGACTTGTAGGATCTTTCACACATTATCCAATGAACTCTGCAATCTCAGTTTGTGTGTGTGTGTGTGTGTGTGTGTGTGTGTGTGTGTGTGTGTGTGTGTTCACTAATAGTCTCATGTGGGAATGTGGAAACTGCAGTGCTATCTGCTAGAACCTTACCCAACTACATTTTTACTCTACTGGGTACATGTTCATTTCTGGTTTGCCATGTGAAAACTTATTCTCAATTATCTTTAATCATGAAATTTCATTTAGAAGCATTTCGATGTGTGCATGAATTATTCCTGAATTAAAGCAATGTGCTCCCACCTGTTTCCAACCATGCTTTACCCATGTGCTAGCATTCAGGATCTATAGCCACTGCAAATACATATTTATGTGTGATCTACATGTAAACGGATGACTGACAGACATCTTCAGATATTAAGAGACTCAAACAAATTTTAAAATAAACATGGAAAAATCCTGTATCTTCAAATGTTTCACACAAGTAAGTTCAAAACACACCCACCCCAGATCACACAATTATACAACCATAGATTGCATTGTCTTGTCTCCAATGGAGCTGAATCAATAATTTATATCTGTCGCATCAAAAAAGGTCCCCTAGCCCCTTAATACACACACACAACACAGAAAGTGAGAGAAATACAAACACACATGCTTTAGATGGGCTAAAATCTAGACTCTAACAGGTGTCTCTCAGGTCAAAGTTGTGCATCTTGCCCATCATCACGTACCCATTTTGGTGGCCTCCTATTAACTCCATTGGTAAGGAAGGGATTCCTATCCTAGAGTTATGCGAATGACCAAACACATGGCAGTCAACGCTGGACAGATGAAATTACTAGCAGTTTTATTAGTCACATACATTTGAAGCCCTGGGGAGTACACAATACACCAACAGGGCCACTTGGGGTTACACTCAGGAATACAATAAACAACCAGGGTTTGTAGGAGGCAAACTGTGTAGTATCAAAAGAATGAGTTGCCCCTGATTCCTAGGGGAGAATGTGACTGGCTTATTTGAATAATTACACATACTGGCAAGGAATTGAAACTCTCTAATTAAAGAGAAGCAGGAACTGCTCTGGTTCATTTAATAAGGGGATTTGTTTCACTAGGGGACCTTACCTGCAGGCACAGAGTGGAGAGAGGGAATTTGCAGTTAGGACATTCAAGGTCCTCCCAATTTTGCCAGATGTCGAGACAGTGCATAATACTAATTTAGGCCTTGCACCATAATTGATTACTTGATGCTTTCACATCAGTGTAAATTCTGGTGATGGCTAAGACTTCTATGGAATAGAAGTGCCTCTTTGGGAAGTGAAGTGTTTACACACATACACAAACATACAAACACACATGCTGATACGGCTTGGATCTATGTCCCTACTCAAATCTTATGTTGAATTGAAATACTCCACGGTTGAGGTGGGACATTGTGGAAGATGATCGGATCATGTGGCAGTTTCTCATAAATGGTTTAGTGCCATCCTCTTGATACTGTCCTCAAAATAGTGAGTTCTCGCAAAATCTGCCTGTTTAAAAGTGTGTGACACCCTCCCTCATCTCTCTTTTCCTCCTGTAAAAGTGCCTGCTCCTCTTTCACCTTCTACCATGATTTTAAGTTTCCTGAGGCCTCCCCAGGAGCCAAGCAGATGTCATCATGCTTCCTGTACAGCCTGCAGAACTGTGGACCAATTAAACCTCTTTTCTTTATAAATTACCCAGACTCAGGTATTTCTTTATAGCAGTGCAAGAACAGACTAATACACATGCCTAGGGAATGGGCTAAAATCTGAACTCAAACAGGTGTCTCTCATGTCTGTTTTGTGTCTTGACCATCATCCTGCACCCTTGTTTTGATCACCTGTTCAACCCTGTCGGTGAGAAAGAAAGTGTCTACTTCACTTCCTAGGGAGACAGGCAAGGAGAGAGCCACAGGGTGAGGTGGTCCTCAAAAACATCAACTTCAGAGATGTCCCCCTTTATGGCCAAAAAGGCAACTGAGGGACTTGAGTGACACTGGTGTCGGGAATCCATATCCTAGAAGGCATGAATTTAGATTAATCAATGCCTGTGGTAATAGTGACACCTAGAGGGATATCACTTTGTAACTTAAATAGTAGTTATCTGAGGAGCCAATTATGCCTGTCAATTAAACTAGCCACCTGGGATCTATAAGGAAGTGGAAGCTCCATTTTACTGTCTTATTCAAGAGCCTAGATTGTGTATTCTGAGAAGGGATATGAGTGCTTTGGTCATAACAGTAATGCCTGAAACTCCAAAGAGAATAAGGAGTATCCTGTTGAGGCCTTGTACTGGGCCTTAGTATAGTTCATCCTCATTATTTGCAGATTCTGTATTTAAGAATTTACCTACTCACTGAAACTTATTTATAACCCCCAAATCAATCCTTGCAGTGCTTCTGTGGTCATTCATAAACATGCATAGATCAGCAAAAATGTTGAATTATCTGGTGCATGTGTTCCCACGTGAGATTGGACAAGGTGATGCTCTGCGTTCTTGTCTCAGCTCTGACACCATAAGCAAGTATCCTCTTTGCAGTATAGTTAATACCACATTGTTTTATGATTTTATTAATAATTCCACTGCTTAAAATTGCTCCCAAGCATAGTGCTGAAGAGCTGTCTAGTGTTCCTATGGAGAACATACATGTGCTAGGCCTGAGTATAGTGCCGTTGTCCATAAGTTAAATGTAAATGAATAAACAATATATATTAAATAGCTATGTAAACAAATCAATAATATACATGAAATAAAGTGTCATTAAACAAAAACACATAGAAAACAAGGTTATATACTGACTAGTTAATGAAAATGTTGTAACCAGAGAGAGGGTCACAGAAAGTGAGCCTGGATTTACCGAAGGAACCATGGTTTAATATCCACTAATTCAGTACTCTCAGTGACTTTATAGAACATAACTACAAAAACTAATGAGAATCAACTGTATATGTAGAGACATCTGTTATCTTGTGTGTCAGTCTGCTAGAGTTTCCATAACAAAATACTACAGACTGAGTGACTTAGACAATAGAAATGTGTTTTCCCACAGTTCTGGAGATTTGAAGTCCCAGATCAAGGTGCCAGCAGTGTTGATTAATAATAAGGCCTCTGTTTTTGAATTACTAATGGCCGTCTTCTCGCTGTGTCTCACATAGCCTTTCCTTCATGCATGTGCAGAGAGAAAGAGCTCTCTGGTGTCTTTTGCTTTCCTTATAAAGACACAAGTTCTATCTGATTAGGGCCCTATCCATTTGACCTCATTTAACCATAATTACTCCCTCAAAGTTCCTATCTCCAAATACAGTCACGTTGGGAGTTGGGGCTTCGATATAGGGATTTGGGAAGACACAATTCAGTCTATAACACCCAAATTTATATTTTGGGTAACTGCAAGGGAATAGATTCCCAAAGTTATTTACCCCATAGGGGACAACTCTGAGGCAATGGCCTAGAGTTTATAAAAATGTACTTACTGGGCCATTTGTTGGTCAAGGTACCCATTGCTAAGGTGATGCCTGAAGTGTGGCCAATTGTGCTAACTCTTTATTTTCTGTCCTTTATCACAGACATCCTGCTTAAGAAATGCATAGCAGTAATATGTATGATAGTGGCAATATTGTCTGCAATATACAAACTCCCATTGCTGTTCACTAATGTGACCCCAAAGAGCTCCCCATGTAACTAAGGGGTCTGGGGTGACCTCTTCCAGCACCATGGCAATTGGCAAGGGACTGAGGGTAGCGGAGGTCATGCCCTCTTACATGTGTGATCTGCCAAGTGCCCAGATTTGGCTCCATCCTGTATAAAGGACACTTAAGTAACCGTCATGACCTCATAGGGTGCTAGTTCTATGACCCAAAGCATATTGGGCAACTACAGAGGTAGAGAATCAAAGGCTTATGGTCTATGACAGCCTCTAGGTTGGGGACAGCCAGTATATGGCCAGTTATTCCCACTCTAATTCTATACAGTGCAAGGCTTAGTAGGGCAGTTTCTTGCATCAGAAGCCCTCCATTGACTTATACTCTTCCTGGTTGGTCCATTGACCAGAGTGGGGGCATAAGAGGGGGTTGCTAAAGCCTCTATGATAAAGGAAACTCTCATAGCACTAACAGGAATGCCCATTGATTTAGGTTAGGACAGATTCTAGAGATTTTTGTTGGAGGGGGCCCATTCAAGCTGTGCTGATTTGCAAGTAACAGCAACAGTGAGATTAAGACAAAATTGTAAATGAGGACTATGTTGCCATCATAACTCAGAAGTGAGTTAAAGATATTGAACTTATATTAATATTGTGGGTGATAAGATGGTCAGTAGTGGTTTTTGACAGTGTCAAGGTAGAGCAGTGCTGGGCTTACCAACTATTTTTTAGGAATTTAACAAAGGTGTTGGAACCTTACATCAAGTGTAGGGTAATGGCTCATCACCCCTTTATGAGCTCCTTTATGAGTTTACTTAATGAGTGTGTCAAATGTATCATTTTGGAATATGGTATCTTTAATGTAACATCATACCTGTGCTCCTGGAGAATGGTGAATACAGGTAAGACCTTTCCTGCAAACATTATTGGCAATGGCAAGGTTGCTGACATACCCCATGGGTAGTCTGGTAAATCTATCATATCTCTTCAGAGATGAAGGCAAATTGAAGCTGAATGGCTGTTGATACAGAGACGGAACAGAACATATTAATCAAATTTAAAATGGCAAAATGTTTGCTGGTGTAGATTGAATGGAATCAGTAATTTCAATAAGATTGGATATGGGGGTCTTAATGGATAGGGCCACAGGATTAAGATTGCAGTAACACACTATGAGGTACCAACTAATTTCTTTCAGATTTAAGAACAGGCTAAACTCAGCTGTTAAATGAAGAAGCAGTGGGGATAATCACCTTTTCATTCATTAGCTCTTATGTAATAAGTTTCATATTTTGAATTTACATTGAGCC
>NW_016107504.1:112800-119643 GCF_001604975.1 Cebus imitator
TTTGAGATGGAGTTTCACTCTGTCGCCAGACTGGAATGCAGTGGCACGATCTCAGTCCACTGCAACTGCTGCCTCCTGAGTTCAAACAATTCTCCTGCTTCAGCCTCTTGACTAGCTGGGATTACAGGGACCACCACACCTGGCTAATTTTTGTATTCTTTGTAGAGATAGGGTTTCCCCTTGTTAGCCTGGCTGGTCTTGAACTCCTAACTTCAAGTGATCCACCCGCTTCAGCCTCCCAAAGTTCTGGGATTATGGACATGAGCCACCACACCCAGCCTATATTAACTATTTTAATTAGGCAGTCCTCAGAGTCCCCTTTTGTCAAACCAATTTGTAAATGCAAAAATTTAATTTTATTGTAATTTATTACTTATTGGGTCCAAGTATCCATACCCACTATGCAATATTTATGGGGCAATGGGTTTTATAATCATGGAGAATTAAGACAAGACAATAGTTATGATGTTTAAGGTGAGGCATACTTATTTGCCCTGCAATTTATATTAAGTAACTTCCATAAGATTATAGGAGGGTGCCATGTTTAAATGTAGTGGCGTCTCCAGATATAACTGTAATTTGAGCCTCAGTATTGATTAGGGCCATCAAAGCTCGCTGATTGCTGCATTCCAGCAAATGTTAAAGTTAATTCACAACCTATGTTGCAGAAGTGCAAAATACAATCTGTGCCTTTTTATCATTTTATTATACAAATTATTTTAGTAAATTCTGACATTCCAATTGGCTTAAATTGTAAAACTTTGTTTCAATTTAATTTTTGTTTGTCTCTTACCCTTGTATGCATTTGTTGCTTCTCTCTCACCTTCTCATTTCTTTTCGCTTGCTTATTTGTGTAAAGAAAAGAGGTTTATTTGGCTTGTGGTTCTTACAGGCTATACAAGAAACATGGTGCCAGCATCTGCCTCTGGTGAGGCTTCAGGTTGCTTCCACTCATGGTGGAAGGCAAAGGGGAGCTGGTATGTGCCTTGAGGTGACAGGGATGATCAAACACATGACACCCAACACTGAACAGATGAGAGCCATAACAATTTGTTAGTTTCAAACACTCACAGCTGTGGGGAGGAAAACACCACTTGCCATGCAGGGCTACACAGGGTTTGCACTCAGGAACTGGGTGAAAAGCTAGCAGCTATGGAAAGCAGGCTTTGCAGTATCTTTCTCTGGTTTCTGAGAAAGAATATAATTGGGTTTTTTGAATAATTCTGTGGGCTGACAGAAACTGTTCACTACTGAGGGATAAGAAGAAAAAGTTTGTTTGGAAAGGAGGGCTGTTTGCACAGGGAAACTTATCCAGGAGCAGAGTAAGGAGGGAATCTGGTTGGGCCATTTGAGACCATCCCACCTTACCAGATGTCAAGGTAGCACATAGTAATTTTAGATCTTACACCACATCTCCTCAACACATATTCAGAGTCCAGAGTAAGTGACTGGGGACATCTGTCCAAGGCCTTAGTCTGTAAAGATAGATGAGTGGATCCTGGGATGAAAGTGCAGTAATAGGTGAGCTGAAGAACAGGGCTCCATTTCAACTATACATACCCTTTCCCACCTCAACCATCTCTTGGGGCCAGCAGACAGGGTAAGTGAGCTAGAGCTCAGAAGTGCAGGTCCATGTCTCCATCAGCCAACTCCTTTCAAGGGATTGCCTGCCCTCTTCACTTGTGGAAGCACAGTCATCACGCTTACCAATAGAAGAGGTCCAGGAAAATGGTGAATTGTCAGAGGAGAGGTTAGAGGGCAAAGTGGAATTCTGAAGTAGTACTGGAATTGCTGCCCTCCAAGAAACAGGTCTTGATGAGCAGTAGAACACACAAGCTCAAAGTATGCCTCAGATGCCTATGGCCTTGGAGTCTGGAAGGACAGAGGGCATGGACGATGGCTGAGGACTGGAAAGAGGACAGAGGTGGGGTGAGCAGGGTAGCACAGGGCAAGGGGTAACTAGGTGAAGGACACTAGCTATTCCACAGAGTCATCTCAAAGAAGAGAGCTTCATGGTCAAGGGGAGTGGGAAGGGCAGGTGTCCATCAGGAGCCTAGAGCCCAGGAGCGGCAACAGGAACAGCCACATAGCAGCTCTATTCCATATAGCACCCTCAGGATGCATCAGGCCGTTTCGAAGTCTGCTTGGTCTGCAAATACTTCTGGCTGCAGCTGGGTGGGCACTAAGCAGAACACGTGACTGACTTTGCCCATCGAGATAACAGCTGCCCTAGCCAATCTGGCAGGCAGCAGGAGCCACACAAAAAGGTGCAAGATCCAGCTTTCATCCTCAGTATGCCCACTCCGTGGCTCTCTGCCATCCTCTTAAGGCCAACTCCATCTCCCCTTGCAGCTCCTCTGCTGCTAGAGTGCTGGTCCAGGGTTCTTCACCTAGGATTATCCTGCCCTGGGCCTCTGCAAAAATACAAAATGTGCCTTTCTCTTGAAAGAGCATATGCCCCAGAGTTTGCTTCTTGCAGGGAGGGGAATGCAGTGATTTGACTGCCATGGTTGAATCTGCATTCCAAAAGACCTGTTCACTATTGAGGATCAGAAGATACTTGACTACTGCTCATTCTCAGATTCTTGAGCCTCTGGTAACCTGATTGGCTCCCCTCTGGAAGGGGTGAAGAAATATCACTAATGGATTTTATGACAGGATTTTGGCCTCAAGAGATGTACTCCTCCATCAGAACAGAAATTGGACTCCAGGAGCCCAGGAGTTGCCTGAAAATTTAAATTATCCAGAGTGCCCTTTGCTTCAAGTTTGGGTCCCCAAGACAAAGCTCGAGAACCGAAAGGACAGCTTCACCAACTGGGATCACCCCCTAAGATGTGACACTGTCCCATAGCCAGGAGATGAAGAATTGAAGGAGAGTTATTGGCTTACACCACAGAAGGGGAAAAGAAGGCAAAGATTATTGTATCTGAGCTTCAAGGAATTTAGACCCCAGCAAGCAGCCCACTCCAATGCTGCAGTATTCTTGCCCAATCATGTGGAAAAGCCTGGCAATTTTACTAGAAGCCTCCTATTCTTTCCAATACTTTGAACATTATGCTGTGGAAGAGAAGTATCTCAGAGGATAAGGAAATGCCTCCACTCAATCCACTCTATTCTTCCTATCTCAGGTCCATGACAAAGTGAGCTCAGAAAAAGTCTCTCCAGAGCCCATAGCCAACTGAGCAATCAATGAATATAGTTCATTCATATTCACCAGCACTGAACCTCCTAAGGTATGCCATTTAGAAGTGGTGAAAGCAAAATGGACTTCAATTTCATTCTTGCTTAACTAGAACTTTCAAAAAGAAACATTTTCTCCTTCCCATTTCCCTTAGTATTTAGTGAGATGAGTTGAGATGGTGTATACCCAGCAAATTGCAAAGTTTCAGTTACCTGAAACTTCCAGGAGTGGCTCAGTATGTTGCCACAGGGATGCATGAGAAGGAAAAAAGGTGGAGTGAACCATATATCACTGACCATCACATACAGGAATAGGTCAAATGAACACAGCCCTCCTGCTATTCCTCCTGCACTCCTGGTCCCTGGTCATGCAGGCATTCTTGTAAAGATAATCCTGGCTTGTCAAAAATGAAAGGACCATTTCAGGTCATTTTGTCCAAGCACCTGAACTGTACATGTGAGGAAACTGAGGTCTAGAGAAGGAAAAGGGATTGTCCTAAAGCTTTATAGTGGCAGAGGACAAAACTAGAACTCTATTTCCAGATTGGCCTACTTCTTTAGCAGTGTGCTTTTCAGTAAAAATCAGCTTTGATTGGTATTTCAGGCAACCACCAGCAGATGGGAGTAGATTTGTTTGCTTCAACATGGAGATACATTCTGAAGCTTTTTTGTTAGAAACTAAGAAAAAACACACATGTTAAGCTAAACCTACACAGGGTCAAGATTATCAGTATTGCTGTCTTCCACCTCCATATCTTGTACCAGTGGAAAGTCTTCAGGGGCAATATAATGTGTGATCTGTCATCTCCTGTGATAACAATCCCAACTTCTGAAATATCTGGTGAAGAAAATGACTGAGGCTGTTTTGTAGTTAAGTTTTTTTTATAAGTAGAAGGAGTATTCATATCCAGCCAAACTAAGCTTCATAAGCAAAGGAGAAAGAAAATCCTTTACGGACAATCAATTGCTGAGAGATTTTGTCACCACCAGGCCTGCCTTACAAGAGCTCCTGAAAGAAGCACTAAACAAGGAAAGGAACAACCAGTACCAGCCACTCCAAAAACATACCAAATGGTAAAGAGCATCGACACAATGAAAAATATGCACCAACTAATGGGCAAAACACCCAGGTAGCATCAAAATGGAAGGATCAAATTCACACATAACAATATCAACCTTAAATGTAAATGGGCTAAATGCCCCAATCAAAAGACATACTGGCAAATTGGATAAAAAGTTAAGACCCATCGGTGTGCTGTATTCAGGAAACACATCTCAAAGGCAAGGACACACATAGGCTCAAAATAAAGGGATGGAGGAAGATTTATCAAGCAAATGGAGAGCAAAAAAAAAAAAAAGCAGGAGTTGCAATCCTAGTCTCTGATAAAATGGACTTTAAACCAACAAAGATCAAAAGAGACAAAGAAGGGCATTACATAATGGTAAAAGGATCAATGCATCGAGAAGATCTAATGATCCTAAATATATACACACCCAATACAGGAGCACCCAGGTACATAAAGCAAGTACTTAGCAACCTACAAAGAGACTTAGACTCCCACACAATTATAGTGGGAGACTTTAACACTCCACTGTCAATATTAGACAGATCAACCAGACAGAAAATTAACAAGGATATCCAGGACTTGAACTCAGATCTAGACCAAGCAGACCTAATAGACTTCTACAGAAATCTTCACCCCAAATCCACAGAATATACATTCTTCTCAGCACCTCATTGCACTTACTCTAAAATTGACCACAAAATTGGAAGTAAATCACTCCTCAGCAAATGCAAAAGAATGGAAATCATAACAAACAGTATCTCAGACCACAGGGCAATCAAATTAGAAATCAGAATTAAGAAACTAACTCAGAACTGCACAGCTTCATGGAAACAGAACAACTGGCTCCTGAATGTCGACTGGATAAACAATGAAATGAAGGCAGAAATAAAGTTGTTCTTTGAAACCAATGAGAACGAAGACACAACGTACCAGAATCTCTGGGACATATTTAAAGCAGTGTCTAAAGGAAAATTTATAGCAATAAATGCCCACAAGAGAAATGAGGAAAGATCTAAAATTGACACCCTATCATCAAAATTGAAAGAGCTAGAGGAGCAAAATCAAAAAAACTCAAAAGCTGGCAGAAGACAAGAAATAACTAAGATCACAGCACAACTGAAGGAGATAGAGACATAAAAAACCCTTCAAAAAAAAAAGCAATAAATCCAGGAGCTGGTTTTTTGAAAATATCAACAAAATAGATAGACTGCTAGCCAGATTCATAAAAAAGAAAAGAGAGAAGAAGCAAATAGGTGCAATAAAAAATGATAAAGGGGATACCACCACTGATTCCACAGAAATACAAACTACAATCAGAGAATACTACAAACAACTCTATGCACTTAAACCAGTAAAGCTGGAAGAAATGGATAAATTCCTGGACACTTGCACTCTCCCAAGCCTAAACCAGGAAGAAGCTGAAACCTCGAATAGACCAATAACAAGGGCTGAAGTTGAGGCAGCAATTAACAGCCTACCAACCAAAAAAAGTCCAGGTCCAGACAGATTCACAGCTGAATTCTACCAGACTTACAAAGACTTGTTGCTACCATTCCTTCTGAAACTATTCCAAACAATACAAAAGGAGGGAATCTTTCCCAAATCATTTTATGAGAGCAATATCATCCTGCTACCAAAACATGGCAGAAACTCAACTAAAAAAGAAAACTTCAGGCCAATATCCATTATGAACATAGATGCAAAAATCTTCAATAAAATACTGGCAAACCGATTGCAATAGCACATCAAAAAGCTTATCCATCACAGTCAAGTAGGCTTCATTCCAGGGATGCAAGGCTGGTTCAACATACGCAAGTCTATAAATGTAATTCACCACATAAACAGAACCAAAGACAAAAACCACACGATTATCTCAATAGATGCAGAGAAGGCCTTCAACAAAATTCAACAGCACTTTATGCTAAAAACTCTTAATAAACTAGGTATCAAAGGAACATATCTCAAAACAATAAAAGCTATTTATGACAAACCTACAGCCAATATCATACTGAATGGGCAAAAACTAGAAGCATTCCCTTTGAAATCTGGCACTAGACAAGGATGCCATCTCTCACCACTCCTATTCAATATAGTATTGGAAGTTCTAGCCAGAGCAATTAGGCAAGAAAAAAATAATAATGGGTATTCAGTTAGGAAAAGAGGAAGTCAAATTGTCTCTATTTGCAGATGACATGATTGTGTAATTAGAAGGCCCTATCATCTCAGCTCAAAATCTCCTTAACTGATAAGCAACTTCAGCAAAGTCTCAGGATACAAAATCAATGTGCAGAAATCACAAGCATTTCTATACACCAATAACAGACTTAAAGACAGTCAAATCGTGAGCAAACTCCCATTCACAATTGCTACAAAGAAAATAAAATACCTAGGAATACAACTAACAAAGGACATAAAGGACCTCTTCAAGGAGAACTACAAACCACTGCTCAAGACACAAACAGATGAAGAAATATTCCATGCTTATGGTTAGGAAGAATCAATATCTTGAAAATGGCCATACTGCCCAAAGTAATTTTTAAATTCAACACTATCCCCATCAAGCTACCAATGACCTTCTTCACAGTACTGGGGCAAA
>NW_016107504.1:119988-122851 GCF_001604975.1 Cebus imitator
AAAGACTTAAACATAAGACCTAACACCATAAAAACCCTAGAAGAAAACCTAGGCAAAACCATTCAGGACATAGGCATAGGCAAGGACTTCATGACTAAAACACCAAAGGCACTGGCAACAAAAGACAAAATAGACAAACGGGATCTAATTAAATTCCAGAGCTTCTGTGCAGCAAAAGAAACAATAATTGGAGTGAACCAGCAACCAACAGAATGGGAAAAAATGTTTGCAATCTCCCCATCAGACAAAGGGCTAGTATCCAGACTCTACAAAGATCTAAAACAGATTTACAAGAAAAATACAAACAAACTCATCCAAAAGTGGGCAAAGGATATGAACAGACACTTTTCAAAAGAAGACATATATGAGGCTAACAAAAGTATGAAAAAATGCTCATCATCACTGATTATTAGAGAAATGCAAATCAAAACCACATTGACATAACATCTCATGCCAGTTAGAATGGTGATCATTAAAAAATCTGGAGACAACAGATGCTGGAGAGGATGTGGAGAAATAGGAACATTTTAACATTGTTGGTGGGAGTGTAAACTAGTTCAACCATTGTGGAAGACAGTGTGGTGCTTCCTCAAGGACCTAGAAATAGGAATTCCATTTGACCCAGCAATCCCATTACTGGGTATGTACCCAAAAGATTATAAATCATTCTATTATAAAGACACATACACAAGTATGTTCATAGTGGCACTGTTTACAATAGCAAAGACCTGGAAGCAACCCAAATGCCCATGATGATATACTGGACAAGGAAAATGTGTCACATATACACCATGGAATACCATGCAGCCATAAAAAACGATGAGTTCATGCCCTTTGTAGGGACATGGATGAATCTGGAAACTATAATTATCAGCAAATTGACACAAGAACAGAAAATCCAACACCACATGTTCTCACTTATAGGTGGGTGATGAACAATGAGAACACATGCACACAGGGAGGAGAGCATCACACACTGGGGTCTGTTTGGGAGGCCAAGGGACAGACAGCAGGGGGATGGGGAGGTCAGGGAGGGATAACATGGGGAGAAATGCCAGATGTAGGTGACGGGAGGGATGGAGGCAGAAAACCACATTGCCATGTGTGTACCTATGCAATGATCCTGCATGATCTGCATATGTACCCCAGAACCTAAAGTACAATTACAAATAAAAAATAAAAGAATAGTAAACACTAGTCTATTGGAATTTTTCAGCTCCATGCTAATCTTACTGCATCACTGTTTGTAGTTAACGTAAACATCATTATGTGGTACATGACCATATACAAGTATAGCTGCAGCATAAAGTGACCTGGGAGGTATGACGAGGTAAAAGTGGTTAGGAGGCAGAAGAATAGAGAGCATCTGCCTAGTAAGGGCCACACATTCTGTGCACAAAAATACTTGATGAATGAATAAATGAAGCAAGAAAAAGAGTTTGGGAACTGGTTGTCAAAACTAAGGAACATGATTTCCATTTTAGAGTAAACAGTAAGCTTTTGAAGGATTTGTGCAGGGGAGTTACCTTGTGAAGGAGAGACCAGAAGGAAGAGAGACTAGGAAAAAGGTGAGCAATTAGGAGGTGTTGCACGCTTCTGCTTCTGATAGTGACAGGCTATATAGTTTGGACTAACTGTTCCAATAAGGACAACTACAAAGATAGATGAAATATAAAAATAAATTATCTTTATTAAGAGCTAAGAAGTGATGAAGCTAAAATCTAAAAGACAAGAGCCAAGATAGGGAAGCCCAGCACCCAAAGCTACCTTTGCCTCAGAGCATTTGCTGAATCCAGAAAAACAAAAAGAGTTGTGAATCTGAGCTATTGTTGTGATGGTCTTGTAAGCAAAGTGGAGAAAAGCTGAAGCTCAAAGCCCAAACGGTAGAAGATCTAATAAATCCCCCAGCCACTTTTGGCTGAGACTCTGAGTGGCTACCCCTTCAGAATAATGATGAACCAGAAGCAACCAGCTCTTGCATGAAGTTACAACCTAGCTACCCACTACCTGAGTGGTCCAAAGAACCTCAAGCCCAGAACTTGAACAGGGCTTGCAGTAGTCCTTGACATGTACTGTTCTCAGGCATTTATTAAAAACAAAAGAAAATACTTTTTGCAGACGGTTTTGTCTTCCTAGGCCTGAAATCAGTTTTAGAAACGTTTTTTTCAATAACATATCACTACATAATCAAAGATAACTTGTTGAGATTCGCCTGGGGTGGCTGGCAAAATATTACAGAAAATATTTAGAGAAAGTTATAGATTATAGTCTCAAATCTTTTGGAAGGCTGAAAGGTTCTATTGGGGCAGGCTGAAGGCAGCCGGCTGGTCCATTATGTTAAGTTAGGGAGAGGCAGAGAAGATCAAAGACCTTACCCCACACCCATTTGTCTCCACTCCAACTGTTTACTCATGTTAATTTTGTGCTGAGTGGTCTCTCTGGGGAAGATCAAAGGGGAATTACCTGTTAATAGCATTTACTCTGGGCCCTGAACTGAAAGCTTTCATTATTCGTAAAACCACTCTTTTAACCATGTTAATTATCCACAAGTGTGTTAACTTAGAACCTCTGTTGTAACATCTTGAGGGAATAAATGTGTAATGGACAGAGGGTCTGGGTCGATTGGTTGCATTTTGCCCTCTGAAATCAGCCAACGGCCATCCCTGGCCCATTTGAAACACTGTAATGGCGTGAGAGTACATTCATTCATCCGTCATCAGGTCAGGGTCTGCAGGTCAGACTTCCACAGGTGGTGAGATCCACGCCTCAGGTGGTGACCTCGACATGATCGAGAGCACAATAACTAGGCACACAAGTAAAAATTACATTTTAAGTGACAACCAGAAGAAAAAAAAAAAAAAAA
>NW_016107504.1:122867-131546 GCF_001604975.1 Cebus imitator
AGAGACTTCAGATGTTAGAATTATGAGACAAAGACTCCTATCATTATGGTTTCCCATAGTTGAAATAAATAAAAGATAAGCTTCAACATATCTTCAGGGAAATAAAATCATAAAAAATGACATTGAAGTTTAAAAAATAACCAAATAGGATTTCTAGAACTAAAACATATAATCATAAAAATAGAGAGTCTAATGAATGCATTTAATAGATGGCTAAACACAACTGTTAGATGATGATAAGTGCAATGGAGAAAAATTAACTTAAGAGAATTATTGAAATGGAAGATAGGTTAGGATAAATAATCCAGAATTCTGTCTAAAGAAACAAATTATGTGAAAAAAAAGAGAAAATAGGGTAAGAGACATAACAAATAGAATGAGAGGATCTAACATACATTTAAGTCCTCAAAAGTGAAGACTCTTTCTGAGGAAATGAGCAAGAGTATGGTCAAACATTTTCCAGAACAGATAAAAAGCATTAACTAATCTACAGATTCCACAAACCCAATGAATCCTAGACAGGATAAATAAAAAGAAATCTGTACCTACATACATCATAGTGAAAATGCAGAAAATCAGAGAGAAAGAAGGCTTTGATAATGATCAAGATTAGAGTAATGGAGTCTTAACCCTTGCAGGAGTAAAATAAATGGAGACAAGGCTATAGGCCTTTAGACTCTGGCCCTTACAATGCCTTTTTCTTAAACTTTCTGTGAAAGACTATTTTAGAACTATGTTATCCATTTTTTTTAATAAATACATTTATTAACAAATCAATTTATTAGAGCAACCTAATACCTGCAAGCCATTCCCAGTTTCTTTTTCATACATGGAAGGCAATGGTTTTATATGTCCCTTATCTCATGGGCCCTGAAAGAAATATTTTCCATAGGAATAAAATGTTAGTGGCAGCTGAGCTTTAAGACTGGAGAAATGTGCTTTATGTGACTTTCTAAGAGAAAGGAGAATGAACGTGAATCTGTTTGTTTGCTTGTTTGTTTGTTTTTGAGACAGGGTCTCAGTTCTGTTGCCCAGACTGGAGTGCAGTGGCGCAATCTCGGCTCACTGCAACCTCGGTTCACTGCAACCTCAGCTTCCCAGGCTCAAAGTGATCCTCCCAGAAAACTGTTTATTTAAGAAAAAGATATTGGGAAAGCAGGAAAGTCTTCTCTGTTGCCTAATGCCAACCCAACCAGAAAGCTGTTCAACAGTCAAGACATTAACCTGCTTTTATCTGTGATATGCAATATGTAATCGACAATTTTGATCAGGTGTCACAAAGGGAGGGGTAGCTGGATTTTAATTCTGATTTTGTAGTGTTTCTCTTTACTTTTGCCGGGCATTCACAATTTGTGTAGGCCACAACTCTCTTTCAAAGCCTGTGAAAGCCTACCTTTTAGCATCTATAGCATCTTTTAGTAGTATATTCCTCCCTTACTATGGAAGAGCAGGATCAGGAAAAATGTTTCATTAACTCTTAAGATTTTTATCCCAGGGACTTGCTATGGCATAATATACTAAAAAGGGCATTTGATTATAAATCAGATGATATAGTGACATAGCTTCTGAATCTGTTTTCTTATCTGAAATATGGAAGTGTTAATAATGGCTGTTTGTTAACAGAGCAACCCTAACAGAAGAGAATTCCTATCTGCCGAAGCTTCTGAGCTCTGTGATTTCATTTCCCTCATCCTGGTCAGGTTTCTCATAATCTCCATCAGGAAGGGCTGCTGTCACTATCACTTATAGCCACCAGGGGTCCTCAGCAATCCTGTTTTAATTGTGAAGTGAACTTTTTTATTTAACTAATTGTTTCCCTGAATCCGGGGAAGCCAAGCTGATATTTTCAAAAGGAACATTCTTCAGAAACTCAGGGATAAGTACAAGGAACAGAGACCCTTGTGAGCTAGGAGGTTTTAGTGGACAAATAGATGGCCTTCTGCTTCTACATTTGGGTCTTAGCTGCCATCAGCTACTTTGCCCTTCAGTGGGGCTGCTGATGGTTGCCCTCCGGGCATCCCTGCTCCTGCTCCTACACCCAGGAGATGAGAAACAAAGGTCCTATACAAATGGTGAGTAGTAGCCCCTGCAGTTTTGCAGGGTGAATCCTGTGTGGCCATATGTGATCCTTTTGATGCACTCTCCTTTCTAATGTGACTCTCTTCTGAGTGTCAGAGGTGTGCATTAGTCTTGCACCGGCCCTCGATTCTTACAGGATCCACGTCAGCCCCCTCAGTTCCTAATTATTATACCCTTGCATTCTTAGCCATGTTCTCTTTGCTCATGTTAAATTCCAACCAAAGGATTTTCTCTTATGTAGACTTATTGGATCCATATAGTCTACATTTGTGGTAATAGAAATAATTCATAATAAGGCACTTAATCCCATCAGCAACTCTAGTCTCTATACTTCTCAATATTGCTCCAAAACACCCCGTTACTCCATCATCTCTCATTGTGAATACAGCTCACAATGTATTTCATATGCACATCATATTACTCAGTCCCCTTTCAATTATTTAGGATCATGTGACTAGTTATAGACAATAAAATGCAAACATAAGTGGCCTATACCTTTCCAAGATGACATATTAGAGACCCAGTGCACTATCCTAAGCTCTCTCTTCTTTGCTCTTATAAGCCTTTGCCAGATGTTGAGATAATAACATCAAAGATGGAACGAACCTAGATCACTGAGCCATCAGATATAAAAGAGAGCTGCAGATAAGCATTTGAACTCATGTGAGCTAGAAATCAAGCTTTGTTATGCTAAGCTGTTGAGATTTGCATATTTATTTATTATTTTTCAAAACCTAGCCTACCTTAACAATCACACACTTTCTCTTGCAGTCCTGTCAACACCTGTACCATTATTAGAAAAGTATATGAACAACTCTTCCTTCATGTTTTATAGGTAGCTTGAATCCAAAATATCCCAGTCTTGGGCCAGGTGCAGTGGCTTGTGTCTGTAATTCCAGCACTCTGAGATACTGAGGCAGAAGGATTGCTTGAGGCCAAGAGTTCAAGACTATCCTCGGCAACATATTGAGACCCCATCTCTACCGAAAAATTTAAAAATTAGCCAGGCTTGGTGGCACACCTGTAGCCCTAGCTACTTGGGAGGCTCTGGTGGGAGGATGGCTTGAGCCCAAAAGTTCAAGGCTGCAGGGAGCCATGAGCATACCAGTGCACTCCAGCTTGAGTGACAAAGTGAGACCATGTCTCAAAAAACAAAGCAAACAAACTATATATGTGTATATATATATATATCCCAGTCTTAGCCTAGTCCCCAAATATCTCTTTTTTTTTGACTGTTCTCAATCTTCGTGAATGGATACTCAGTTGTGACTTGATTGTGACCTAGAAGCCATCTATGTCATTTCCCTTTATCTCTCCACTAACCTATCCAGAAAGTCATCATTCATTCATTCATTTATCAAATGGATGTTGAATGTTCATTAAGTACAAGATACTTTTAGGAAAACTGGGATGTAATAATGGAAAAAAAAAAAGGAGTCAAAACTCTTTGTCATCATGGAACTTACATTATAGGAAGGGAATGTAGACAACACACAAGCAAAGTAAGTAAAATACCTAGTCTGTTAGTTAATGATAAATGCAACAGAGAAAAATATAGAGGGAGGATAGAGAACACTGGATGGGGGTGCTGGCTGAAGGGTAAAGATGCTATTTAAATAAAGTGGTGAGAGAAGACCTCATTGTGAAGATAGCACTTGAAGAGAGACCTGAAAGAGATGAGGATGCAACTCACGTAGACATCTGAGGGGAAATAATTCTAGGAGAGGGGACAGGAAAGGGAAAGCCCTGAAGGTGGAACTATGCTTGATGTGTTCAAAAAAGATCAAGAAAGCCCATAAGTCTAGAACAGAATAAGTGAGGCAGAAGGAATAGTAGATAACGTCAGAATGGAACTGGGACGGTGACTTTCACATGAAATGAGATGTAAGCCAATGGCAGGTTTTAGACAGAGGAGTGACATAGTCATACTTATGTTTTAGAGCGTTCACTCTGACCACTGCAAGGGCCAAGGACAGAAGTAGGAAGACCAGTTAGGAAGCTGCTTCAATAACTCAAATGACAGATGATGGGCTCAGACCAGAGTTACAGCAGTGCAAGTGGTCAGATTCTGGAAATATTTTCAAGATAAACCCAAAGGACTCCCTGACAGATTAGATGTAGGATGTGAAAAAAGAGAGGAGAAAAAAAAAAAAAAAACTCCAGAATTTTAGATCCTATAAGCTGTGATAATGGACTTGTCATTTACTGAGTTGAGGAAGACTCTGTAATAAAGAAGTTAAGGTGGGTGTAAAGCTAATGACTTGGTGTTTTGTTTTTTATTGTGGTAAAACACACATAGCATAAAACTTAATATTTTAACCATTTATAAGTATATGGTTAAGTGGCATTACATATAATCACATTGTTTAATGCACATATTTTCCTTTCTCCCAGCCCCTGGTAGCCTTCATTCTACTTAGTGTCTCTATGAATTTGACTATTTTAGGTAGATCATATACATGAAATTATACAATATTTGTTTTTTGCATCTGGCTTATTTCACTTAGCATAATGTCTTGAAGGTTCATCATGTTGTAACATGTGTTAGAATTTCATTCCTTTTTAAAAGCTGAACAATATTCACACACATATTATATACACACACACATATATATGTATATATATATGTATATATATGTGTGTGTATATATATATATATATATATATGTATATATATTTGAAGTACATTTGAGTGGCTTCCTATCACCTTTTGGAAAGTTTTAATAATGCTACTATAAACATTGATATACAAATATCTGTTTGAGTCCCTGCTTTCAATTATTTTGAGTATATACCCAGAAGCAGAGTTGTTGGAGTACAAGTTTATTCTACATTTAATTTTTTTGAGAAACAGACATACAGCTTTCCGCAGTAGCTGCACCATTTTACATTCACACCAGGAATGTACAAAGGTTCCAACTTCTCCACATCCTCACCAGCACTTGTTGTTTTCTGGTTTTGTTTTGTTTGGTTTTGTTTTGTTTGTTTTGTTTGGTTTTGTTGATAATAGCCATCCTGATGGGTGGAGAGTGATATTCCATTGTGGTTTTGACTTTAATTTCCCTAATTATTAGTGATGTTGAGTATCTTTTCATGTGCTTATTGGCCATTTCTATATCTCCTTTAGATAAATGTCTATTAAAGTCCCTTGTCCAGTTTTTAATTTGGGTTTTTTTTTTTGTCATTCTTGTGTTGTAGGAATACTTTATGTAATCTGGATTTTTTTTCAACTTTTATTTTAGATACAAGGGGTACATGTGAAGGGTTGCTACATGAGTATATTGTACCTAGGTAGTGAGCATAGTACCCAATAGGTAGTTTTTTAGTAGTTCCCGATGTCTATTGTTCCCATCTATATGTCCATATGTGCCTAATGCCTGCATTAATTTGCCTAGAATTATGGCCTCCCTTTCCATCCATGTGGCTGCAAAGGACATGATCTCATTCTTTTGGATGACTGCATAGTATTCCACAGTGTATGTATCCCACATTTTCTTTATCCAATCCACCATTGATGAGGACCTAGGTTGATTCCATATCTTTGTTACTGTGAATAGCATGGTGATGAACATATGCCTGCATGTGTATTTTGATATATTGACCTATTTTCTTTTGGGTATATACTCAGTAATGAGTATAATCCAGATATTAACCCCTTATTAGATATATGACTTGCAAATATTTTCTTCCATTCTTTGTTTTGCCTTTTCACTTCTCGTAGTGTCCTTTAATGCATAAAAGTTTTGAATTTTGATGAAGTCTAATTTATCCATTTTTTCTTTTATTGACAGTGTTTTTGGTGCCATATCTAAGAAATCACTGTTAATTCAAATGTCATGAAACTTTTCCCTTACTTTTCTCTATAAGTCTTATTGCATTTAGGTGTTGGATCCATTTTGTGTTAGTTTTTTATACTGAGTAATGTAAAAGAATTTAGTTTTGGACATTTTACATTATCTTTGACTATTAGACATGTAAGTGTTGATGTTAAATAGGAATTTGAATATATGATACCTTCCTTCTCTGCTCAGAACATTCCTAGTGTCCCTATGAGAGCCTAGCTATTATGAATCATCTCTGAAACTAAGAAAGAAGAAAACTTCCAGAAGCTGGCGCTCATAGAAGATAAAGACTTGGAAGTGGCTATCAGATGTGTTGATTAGAAGGTTCATTGTTAATCACTGAAAGAGTAGAAAGCTGAGTGCCACATATTGAGGAATGGAAAGAGGGTAAAGACAGGCACTCTCTCTGAAGGATTTGCTATGTGGCCTTCTTTGTCTTTTATTTTGATAGTCTTGTCTATCAAATTCTCAAACATTTGTCAACTGTTTTGGTGATGATAATGACCAAGAAGATTATGTCTCCAACTGTACCTCAAAAAGACCACCCCCTTCCCAGGAAAGGATGTTATAACTCTGGCAGTGAGCGGGTTTTTCAGACAGATTTTGACTTTGACGAAGTTCTAATCAAGGGAGCATCAGAGTTGGATAGATTTAGGAGTTCTGCTTCCCACCAGTTGCGTGATCTTCGACAAGTCACATTCTCTGATCCTTAGTTTCCTCATCTGTGAAATTCAATGTTGTGAATATTAAGTGAGATATACTTAGTAAAGCAACCAGAGTAGTTACTGACACAGTAATTGTTAAGAAAGGGTTGACGATAAAAGAGAAATTGTACTCAGGACAAGCCAAAGATGGGTCCCCATCAATGGAAATGCTCAAGAACAGACTACATGACTACTTGGCGCCAACCTTATAGAGAAGATTCTAATGGCTTTACCAGCTGAATGTTGAAGTCCTTTCTAATCTTCAGTTTTATAGTGCTAAGAATCCCAAGCAATAGAAATACAGACCTAAGGCTGGGCTTGGTGGCTCACGCCTATAATCCTAGCACTTTGGGAGGCTGAGGCAGGGGGACCACCTGAGGTCAGGAGTTTGAGACCAGCTTGGCCAACATGGTGAAATACAGTCTCTACTAAAAATACAAAAATCAGTTGGGTGTGGTGGCAGGCATCTGTCATCCCAGCTACTCCAGAGGCTGAGGCAGGAGAATCGCTTGAATCCGAAAGGTGAAGGCTGTGGTGAGCCAAGATCATGCCACTGCACTCCACGTTGGGCAACAAGAGTCAGACTCCATCTCAAAAAAATTAGTAAATAAAAATAAGAAATGCAGACGCAAAAGTGTCTCTGCTAATAATGGAGACCTCGTGCTCAAATAAGGTCTTTTGGAAGCAACTAGCCTAAGGGTGTGTGTACATGCCATTCAAGGGACTATGTGTGCGTTTGGAGGGAAAGAAACGTGTACTATCTCAGCTTCGAGAGCACACTGCCAGCTGTGCTGTCTTCTTCTGTCACTAGTGGCATCCTGCCTCAGCACTACATGTTCCTCCCATAATCAAGCACCAAAAGAGACTGTATGTTCACTTTACTCCTTGACTCAGCCAATTTAGGCTTCCCATACTAATATCTCATTTACTCTTTTATGGTTTTATCATAATTGACTCCCATCTGGGGAGAAGACTTTAGAAGTTGATGCAGTGAGAAAGAGTGTTTCTTGATTATATAAGCTTTCATGCGTGGCTTACAATATCTTTTTCAGTTTGTCCTCCTGGCCTGTCTTCATTATGCTTCTCCCCACTATGCCTTTCTTACACCACTGCTACGAACTCTAGTTCAAGCCTTCATCCCTGACCTAGATTATTCCAATAGTCTTCTAATTGTTTTTTTCCCCTCTGATGTTCACTCCCTCTTCAATCCTGTCTGTGTCCAAGCCATTTACTAACTGACTCCTACTTACCCTTCTAGCTCTCTCCTCACTGCCCTTCTTGTCGTGCACACTCAGCTTCAACCTAATGGAGCCACTGGCCTTTTTCTGAGCATCCCCTTCTTACAGTTATTCACTTTTCATTCTTCTGCCAAAATTGCATCCTTCTTTCAAAGCCAAGACCACATACCTTTCTCCCTAAACCCACCTGTGAGGTCTGTAACTGAACATACACTGTGTGGTTCTCTTCGTGCCTGCATCACGTACTACCTTTCATTAGAGTTCTGTGTATTTATGTCTCATTTCCTCTAAAAGTCTGGAAGCTTAATTTTTCTCATCAGTAGCTGCATTCTTTCCATATTCTTTCTCATTCGAAAGACAAACTATTTTTGCTCACTGTGATTTATCCCTTGAATCCTTACCCCCATTTCACAAATAAACAAAGAAATCCAATCAGGTTGTGCACCAGTTACAATAAAAAGTAACTTAACGCCTGACATCCTGAAAGCCCAATTTACAGAAGCCATCTTAGGTACTAATTGACAATGCAGAAGTCTAAGTTAAAAAAAAAAAAAAAAAAAAAAAAAAGATCAGGCTACAATTGATCAATTCCACTGAATGTTGCCTAGGTGTTCTTAATTACCAGGAGCAACATGTGCTCCACTGGGGTCCCTTTTCCTTTTGTGGAAATGTTGAACCCAATGGGAAAGGTCCCTTAAACTATTTATTTGACTCATTTATTATCTTGTGAGGTTGAATAACTTAAGCTTTAAGCTTGTACTTAGGTATTATGGTATATATATATATATATATATATATATATTTTTTTTTTTTTTT
>NW_016107504.1:131711-142331 GCF_001604975.1 Cebus imitator
CCAGGATGGTCTCGATCTCTTGACCTCGTGATCCACCCGCCTCGGCCTCCCAAAGTGCTGGGATTACAGGCTTGAGCCCCCGCGCCCGGCCTATATTTTTTTAAGAAATTAGCCATTCTCTAGTCTGCTCTTCAGCATGTGGGCATATTGCATATATTTAATCGTTGAATGTATAGGATGGGCTATCACAGAAACCAGAGGTTAGTATAAAACATTTGTTTATGCATTATCGATTTCCACAAAATGAGATGACAGAAACTCACCTTAGCTCCTCTGGCAGCTTCCATGTTCCTGATGCTGTTTATGAAAACATTGCTCATTACAGTGAATTGGTTTCTTTAGACTTGTTTTCTCCTACGTGGAGCCTATTGGGTTGAAATGGAATACAAAGAGTCAATATGCCTTAATGACAAACAGTGACTACAGCTATGTTTGCTAACAGTGACATGATGAAAGTGGGGCAAAGGCATTTGGAACAGTATGCACACATATTCAAGAGCATAAACCTATTCCAAAAGCCATTAGATGCAGGAACGCTTTGCTGTTAACATATAGATCCTATTTAGGAGTCAGTTATGGAAATGAAGTCAGAGTGACCCTTCTTGTGTTCCATTAAATGTAAACACATTAAGAGAGCTTCTTTTTGCCAAAATGCATTATTGTGGCACTCTGTTTATGCATTAACTTCACTTCAAATTTATTAAAATAAATGGAAATGTTTTTTTCAGCTTGAGGATTTTGTCAGAAAGAAACTTAATTTGCAAAATGTACTCTCTACAACAGCTCACTCGTCAGAAAATGATCACCCTGCTACAGATGACTCATAATAATAATTTAATCCTCACAGCAACCCTGTAAGATACGTACTATTATTCTTCCCATTTTTCATCCGGAAGGGGAGAGACTATAGTAGAGGTCAGATGTTAGACCCAGAGGTTTAAAGTCAAACTGCCTGGGTTTGAATCTCAGTTCTGTCACTCACTAGTTACATAATTTTAAGCAAGTGCCTAACTTCAATGTGCCTCAGTTTCCTCATCACTAAATTGAGGTAATAACAGAACTTCCTTATATGGCAAAATGAGTTAATATGCAGAAACACCTAAAACTATTGCCAAGCATATGGTCAGTCCTGAAAAAATGGAAGATCTTCTTTTTCTCCTTCTGGAATTAGGTGACTTTTTGCTGGCCTGTCAATAGGACAAGTGGAAAAAAAAATGTGGAGCCTTATCCATAGTTCCTGAGATGAACTATGTGTTTCTGATTAGGAGCATGGGTAGAGACAGGTGTCCAGAAAAGCTGGAGAATGCAATCTAGAGAGAGTTAGTGTCTGAAATGTGTTCCAAATGTTTTTGACTGAGCCCTAATCTTCTCCTGGAGTCCAGGAGATGAGAAAAGGCCTTTCCGTATACAAACCATCTCTGGGAAGATTCTAGAACTCCAAGGAATGTATAAATTGTTAAGCTCAATTAATCACAATGAATTTAATTTTAAACTACTACGTTACCCTCTTAATTTAGGAGTGGCAATTTACAAAGCAACTAACTGCTCATCGTAGTTTTTCCTTGGGAGACCTGAAGCACAGTTGATGGCTAACTTAGTAGGGAGTTAAAAATCTGAGTCACCTTGTAATCTTACCTTGTAATTTCTGATTGTACTTGATGTCTAATTGTCACTTAATTTAAATGTTTCAAATATAGTTTTGTTCAAAGCTCTCAGTCCGTATTGAAGTAACTGGTATCCCCCCTTTATTATTCAGTCACACCCTCAGGTAGTTTCTATAGCTCCAGATTCAGCATTTGTACCTTCCTGTCAGCAGCCTTGCTTCAGATATTCATGTAGTCACAGGCTGATTCACAATGGAGAACAGAAATATGAAGAAATATGAATTTCTTCATATTTCCAATTTTCTATAATGAAGGATAAGTGCACTTACAACAATCACCCCCATGGTGAATAAAGGAGAAATTTAGCTGAACATAATGTGCATTGGCTTGAGTAAGTCTCAATCTTACATTTCTCACTTAAAACTGGATTCCAGTTTCTGACCACCTAAAGGATTTTACAATTGTATACTGGAATATGTGGCTCCATCCATCAACACTGGCAATAAGCAAGGAACCATAAGCACCCTTAGTACAGAGAAATTGGCCAGGCCTCTGAGCAGGTACACTAAAGGCAATCCAATATTCCTTCACTCACTCTTATAAACAATATTTATTGAAAGAGCACATTTGCTAGGCACTTTGCCATGCAAAGCCAGATACACATTCTTCCCTGTATGGGTATAATAATTCTGCCCTATATGTATGGTACAAATACAGACAATGGAACAATTGAATACAATACAGTATGATGCTGTGGTATACATAAGAGGGATTCCTAAACCAGACTTGACAGTTTGCAAAGAAAATTGGGTGATTGGAGCAGGGTTGGAAGAAGTATTAATCAGACTTTTATATATTTTCCTCAACCCTGCCCAAATCTATAAGCAAGTCCTGTTTTTAGAGCAAAATATAAATCTAACCAATTTTCAGCATCTTTGCCTTTTTCACTCTAGTCCAGACCACCATTATCTGTCAGGTGTACTACTACAATAGCCTCCTAACAGACCTCCCCACACCTTTTTTTTCTTATGGCAAATATTACAGATTAGCTCACTTTACTCCATTCCAGCCCCATTCATTGAATGCCTTACTGCATGATAGAGGTTAAAAAGCTAGACTACATTTCCTAAACTTTTGTCTTCATGTCCTAGATTTCACAGATGACTTCGCCTCTGTCAAGTGGACAAACCTTCATGAAACTTGGAAGGGGAAGTGAGTGAAAGTCCATGCTTCTTCTGTGGTTTCTAGGTTTTGCTCAAGAGCATGATCTTGGAAGATTTTATTTTGAAAGATTTCTTCTGCAGCAGGAATAATAAAGGTACCTGTTGCTGACTTTGTGGGTATCAAAAAGTGTGGCATGAAACACCCAGTTTGTTTATATAGATCAAGGATGAAGCAGTGTGGTCTGGGAGCTGAACTTTATAATGATTTCAGCAGAAGTAGTGTGGTCCTAAAGCCTGCTATTGGAGCAATGGCTTTTTTACTCTCTACCCTCCAGTCTTCTGATGCTGTTCAGGGGAATAGTCCTGGAAATTCAACCTAGTCTTTTCTTCTGGCTTTTTTACTTCCTTTGTAAGTGCCTAATTCCCCCTTCCTGCTTAAATGCATTAAAGTGGTTTCTTTTATCTGTAACAATACTCTGCATGCTACTGTTGACACTGAAGGAAAAGGAAATCTTATTTAAATGAATACCAGGCCGGGCGCGGTGGTTCACACTTGTAATCCCAGCACTTTAGGAGGCTGAGGCGGGTGGATCACCTGAGGTCAAGAGTTTGAGAACAGCCTACCCAACATGGCGAAACCCCATCTCTACTAAAAATACACATGCACAAAAAAAATTAGCCAGGCATGGTGGCAGGTGCCTGTAATCCCAGCTACTCAGAAGGCTGAGGCAGGAGAATCTCTTGGACCCGGGAGGTGGAGGTTGCATTGAGCTGAGATTGTACCACTGCACTCCAGCCTGAGCAACAAGAATGAAACTCCACCTCAAAAAAAATTTTTTCTTAATTAAATGAGTACCAGATACTATAACCTCTTTGCTCAAAACATTCTAATAACTTCCTCCTGATACTTGTAGTAAAGGTCGAACTCATAATTTCCTTCCACTCTACCCTGGCTCACTTCACTGAAGCTCTGCTTGCCTTCTTGCTGTTCCTCAAACACACCAAGGACACTTCTGCCTCAGATGCTTATACTGTTCCCTCCACCTGGAATACTCTTACTCTCGATTGGTGCATTGTTTAAATTTTCACTTAATTCTAGTCATCTCCTTCTAATCTAAAGTAGCCCAGCATCACTCTCTATGACAGTACCGTTTATTTTCTGCAGAGCATCCATCATTCTGAGACCATCATGCGTATTTCCCTTATTTTGCACATCACCTGCCTCTCTCCAGCAGAATATTAGTTATCCAAGGATATGGACCTTATTTTGCTTTTTCAGTGGATTTATGGGGGAAAAAAGCAGCAACACACACAAATTGAGGAAACACTTATGACTTCAGGAGAAGGAAGAAGAAATAGAAGAGCCTAGTGATTTTTGAGTGCTGCTAAATGTTCAGGGTATTTGGGAAAGCAAAGCACCAAAGACTGAAAATTCCAATTGCCCAAGAAAGGTGGTACTTTTAAAGAATGGTCTTGCAATTACGAGACAGAGATGATATATGCAAGCAATGTGAAGAACATCCAGACTTGTCTGCAATGGGTGTTATTATTTCATTGGCATCCAACTAGAAAGCTAGTTTATGATCTGTACTGCAGCCTAGTTGAGATTTTCTTCCACAAAATTATGTACTTGGTGCAGTCTGGTCATCTGGGAAGTAACAAAACAGGATATTGACATTCAGATCATTTGAGGGGACAAAACTGCAATTTGCAAGGCTCTCCTGGGTATTCAGCTTAGAACTATGCATTCTGGGATGGGAGTAAAAAGAGAAAGATGCAATCACTACCTGCAAAAAGGGAGTAGAGATTAAATACTCAGCAAGAGGGTCAGGGAGCTGACTAAGAAAAGACTAGCCTATAGGAATCGGTTGGGATAGATGCTCTGGAGATAGAAGAGACAAGAAGAACAGAGAAGTAGAAGCCATGGCATCAGTGGACAGGAGACATTGAACTGCTTTGGAACTAGGGGATAATTCAAATCTACTTCGGGTTTGAATTGGTCAGACATTTTTGTTCATGAAGCCAAAGCCAAAGGAAGTATTAGGCACTGTAGTGTTGATTTCCCATGTCCTTGTATCACCTTCATCAAAATCTCCAGTTATACTTTTTCAAAAATAAGATTTCCTCCACCTGCCACATCCTCTCCTTGGGATGGTTCCAAAGATTCTGCAATCTAAAAATCTTCCACTGAAATTATTTTTAGAACCACTAGTATCAACCATAGATAGTTTGTCAAGTGAAAAAATTCTGGAATGGGTCATCTGTCACAAATGAAAGCATACTTTCCCATTCTTAAAAATGCAGGATCAAGCTGATCTGAGTGCAATGGTGTTTACAACTAATTGATCAGAACCAGTTACAAATTTCTTTATTCCTTCTCCACTCTCCCTGCTTCACTTGATTGGACTTAAAAAATAAAAACAAAAAAAAAAAGTTAGAGTCCATTGCAAATCAGGGGAATCCTGTTAGACTATCTTCTCTTCAGACAGATTTAAACATGGTATGTGACATCCATTTCTGTACTCCATATTCCTATCCCGACCAAAATACACATACATATTCAGAGCCTCCCCTAATGTATGAACGGACATGTTAGTCTCCAACACCAACATGATGACAGAGTTCCACTGTGGGAGTATGACATTACTGAGTGATATTTAGGCTGGCTGTGAAATATAACACATCTATAGAAAAGTATATAAAAAACATATACTATAAGGAGTAAGTTGTAATGTGGGCATTCCTGTAATCATAACTTGAGTCAAATAAAGCATGACCAGCTCCCCCAAGTCCCCTGTGCTCTTTCCTTACACATCCCTGGTTATTTTGTATATTTTATCATTTATTTATTTATAACATTTTTCAACTTTATAAAAATGGCCTTATATAGTATATATTCTTTTGTATTTGGGGTTTGTTTTGCTTTGATGTTATATTAATAAGATGCATCCAACCTGTAATAACCAAATTTGTTCATTTTATTTGCTGTATGATATTCCATTTATGAATATATCACTTTTTATATAATATTCAATTAGTGTTGGAATTTTGGTTTTGTCCAGTTTGAGGCTACTTTAAGCAATTAACCTCTTGGCCAGGTCTTCTGGTGTATGTGTGCATTGGGTTCTTTAGGCTAAGCGCTTAGCAATGGTATTGCTAGGTCTCAGGGTAAATATATTTTAAATGTTAAAGAATACTGGAATATAATGTTTTTATTGAGTTCTAAATATTTCTTTGTTTCCTTCAACTCAGAGGTTAGTCAGTAATATGCTATTTTGTTCCCAAGACTTGGGTTTTCAGAACTATCTTTGTGTTAACTTCTGATAAGTGTTATGATGAGAGAGCCTAGATTTTACAATATCAATCATTCAGAGTTTATTGTGGCTTCTGTTTTCCTAATTCATATTTCTGTAAATGACACTCAAAAAAATTTGTATTCTGTTTTTTTGAATGTAGAGTTTTATAATATCTAATGGCTTAATTTTATTATTGTTCTTAAGCTTCTTATATTGCTGCTTATTTTCATTTGCTTGAACTTTCAGATTCTGAGAGTGATGGGTTAAAATCATCAGCTACAAATGTTAATGTGTGTATTACTTCCTACAGCCTTAACATTTATTGTTACCTAATAACATAGTTTAAAAGCGCAGGACCGTAAGTTGTCATAACTATGAGGAGAAATAAACTATCATAGTTGAATAGCAATACTTCTCTCAGAAATTGATAAAACAAGCAGGAAAAAATCAGTAAGTATGTAGTAGTATTGAAAGAAAATGATTAACAACCTTGACCTAATGGACATATAGATCTACATGCATCTATACTTTTATCTACTTGTGTATCTATATCTACATCAGCATCTACCAAGCAAATCGAAAATACAGTTTTTCCAGACACATATATAACATTTATAAAAATATACTATATCATGTTCAGTCAAAAATTACAACATATTGAAACTACCCAGATCACATTCTCTGACCTAATGAAATTAAGCTATGCATTGACAACAAAATGTTAACTAGAAAAAATGTTATATGTTTGGAAATTAATAGTCAATTTAAAAGACTTTAAGGATAAAAAGAAGGAGTCATAATGGGGATCTGAAAACAGTTTGAACTACAAGAACAATGAATATACTAAATAACAAAATGTGTGAGATTAAATTAAGGAAGAAATCAAAAGGAGAAGAAAACTGGAGAATTAATTATTCTTCCCAAGAAGTTAGAAAAAGGACAACAATATTGACTCAAGAAAATAATTAGAAAATACTATTACAAGTAAATTTACAATGGTATTAAAAACGTGAAGTGCATTGAAATAAATCTAATATAAAATGTGCAAGACCTCCACAAAGAAAATGATATAACTTTATCAGGTATCACAAAACATGACTGAAATAAGTCAGGATATGCCAGATTCGTAGACTGAAAGACTCAATATTGTAAATATGTTAATACTTCTGAAATTTATTGGTAATTAAATGTAACCACAATCAAATTCTAAAAGGTTTTATTTTCTGGAATTTGTCAATCTAACTCTAAAATTTATTTGTAAAATCAAAGGATCATAAATAGTCAAGATATTCCTAAAGAGGAAGATGGTGGAAGGATTTACTCTACCAAGTATTTTCTCATTATAAGACTATAGTAATTAAGACAAATTAAAATAAATACATCAATGGAGCAGAGTAGGGAACCCAGAAATATCTCCATTCCAACATTTTCTCTGATTATTTCCTTCATCTTCAGGTCTTAACTGTAACCTGGCTATTCACTGAGAATATAACGTACACTGAAGTCCTCTTCAGTGGAGACTTTGTTCTCTCATACAACATGTACCTTAAGGCCAAAAGAGATGGGGGTTTTTCTCACTCCCATTTTGATTCCAGACCTTTCCTCATTATTCTTTTAAATAACCCCTGTCCCTTTGAGGCTTATGGCATACTCCATTATGCTATTTTGCACTAGTCATAGCAGCTCACTGGTCTTCCTCTCTTACCCATCTTACAGTCCTCCAGATAATTCCAACATCGCCATCATGTACTCAACAATTTGATGTTCTCATTTCCAGTGAAACAATATGAGTCACCTTCCTGCAGACACATTCTCAATTTATGCTTCACACTAATCTACTATAAATTAAAATATCCCTGTCTCGGACCAGTCTCCTAGCCATGCTCCTCTCTTATTCTTTTATTCCCCCCTACATATGTGATTTTTTAAAATCTCATTGATACCTCCCATTCCTTGACCTCTCTATTTTCTCCCCGTTTGACCCCTCTTCTCCTTCTCCCTCCTCTCATCATTATTTGTTTTGAAGGCATTCTCATCTTTACCTTCTTTTCCTTTCCACATTCAGACTTACTAAGTTGTCAAGATATCCACTACCACTTATTCCTCTATAGTTTTAACAACTTCTGTGTTTCCATATCCAGTGATAGCTCACATCCAATTGCTGATTCTCAGTTCTATATATTCTGAATATGCCTTCTATCACCACCTTAGTTTAGACCTTCAGCATCTCACATAAATTGAAGCTATAGTCTGCATTTCATTCCTTCCTTTTTCTGATTCTTTCTCCGCATTGCTTTCAGAGTGACATTGCTAAAACACAACTCACTTCCAAAATTGGAGCAATTTAATGGCTTCTTGTAACCTTCAGGGTGAAGTCTAAACTACTGAGTTTCCAGTTAATCTTCTGCAACTGAGGCCCCTGCCTGCCTCTTTACCCTTAACTCCCACTACTCTATTTCATAAAATCCTTTGCTGCAATCACACCAAAACATTGGCAGTACTCCAGAAATACTCTTTCATGCCTTTACAACTTTCTTTAAACGTGCTATTCCTTCTGCCTAGAGGTCCCTCTTCCATGTCATTATTTCTCTATATATAAGTGTCTCCTTATCTTTCAAAATCTAGGTTATCTAAAACTCCTGTGCGCTTACTTTGCAATATTATGGCACTTATCCACCTGAACTGTGATTGTGATCATTGCTTTGCTAACCAATAGACTTTGAGTTAGTACCTGGACGTTTTGATAGCCATTAGACAGACCTTAAGCATCCTTGAGATCAGAGACCATGTCTTTTTATTTGCATACCTGTCTGCAAGATCGAAACCAGGTACGGGGTAGGTGCCCTTTTAGGAAACTTTTATTGATTGAGTGAAGAAATGAACAAATTTCTCAACTCTCTTGAACTTCATGGTTCTAATGTTACCTCATGAATAATAATAAATCCTTTTTTCCAAATTTAGATAATTTATTTCGCAAGACTAACTTAAATGCAATATAAAATACTCTTATTTTATACTTCAAATTAACTGAGTTAACTAGATTGCTGCAAATGCTGCCAACAGATCTATCAGCTAGATACAGCTGGGCAAGAGACTTCAGAATGAATTGTTAAGTTATCAATGAGTCTTCAGAGTATATAGAACAAATTTGAATTTAACATGAAAATTACTCTTGGAAGTATGACAAGTTAGAATACATGACAGCAAATTTTACAGGAACTTGTTCAGTTTGGGATTTAAGCAAGTCAACTCCTCTGAGATTTAGAGTATAACACTGAATAACAAGTAGACAAAGTAGCATCAATATCATTGATTTTCCTCAGCCACAGAAGGAAGTGTCCCAAAGCCCAGCCCTACTGAAAGACAAAGTTGTTAGCCCTAGTGCATCTGCAAGGGGACTTATAAGGCAGTTTATAAGTTCAAATGTCAGGGAAAAGTGTTTTAAAGAAGTGCAGTCACCCCTGGCCATTACTTTTGTTGTACATAGACCCAGAATACAGAGCAAAGAAAGAATACAGAGCAAAGAAAGACTATGGAAAAAGGTGGAAACCTTTCCTTAGGACCTACTTTCCAAATGCTTTTTTTCAGTCTTTTCCCCAAATCATAGAATTTGAGGCAGTAGTTCCTTTTTTGTAGGGTGCAAAGAATATCTGAAAGAAGACATAAGAAGAAGCCTCTTCCTGCCTTTTGCTTTCAGTTCAAACCAGGTTCAGGCCAGAAACACCTTACTTAAAACCTCGTGGACCTCTGGGCAGCTCTGCTGGGCCTAAGACCAAGGCTATAGAATGTGCAGCAAATAGCTTCTGTTATTCTCCCTCACCGTAGTCTCCTCCAATTCCTCCTGATAGACATTACAGACAGTAGGGCAGGACAGAAACAGGAGAAGACCAGAGCATCTGGTGAAGACCTAAAGAGAGAACCTGCCCAGAAACTAGTCAGCTAAGGCAGACTCTGGCAGGACAGTCAGAAAAAAGCCAATCTCTTCAATTCCCGAGGGCCCCTTCCTGCTCCAACCCCTTCAAATGCCCATATCTCAAGCCTGGCTAGAAGGAGCAGACCTGATGGATAGGGACCAGGATTGAAACCTGGAAAACATTAGGTTCCAAAAGTAGGAATCCCTGGAATCAACAATGGGAAGTCCTTCTGAGCTCAGATGATTTGGTGGTAGGGAAAGCTTAGAGAGGAGCAGTCAGTCTTGAATGTACTGTTTAATGTTACATCTCCACCAGTAAAAAGTGGTGTCTGGCACATAGTAGGAGCACAGCAAAGTAAATAATTATTGACTAAATGAATGCATGGGTACATAATAAATGAGCAAATGACTGTAAGAAAGGGTAAGTCTTCAACAACAAAGATAGCATAGAGGGCCGAGAAAGGGCAGAGCTTGTATGAGGACCACCTAATAGGTTGGTATGATTAGGTGTACAGAGCTATTGAATCCCAGGCTTATCTGTAGACAGTAGAGCCAGAAAATTTCTTATAAGATTTAGAATAATCAGAATTAGGTTTTAGAAGTTTAATTTGGAAGTAATACGAAGAGTGAATCTGTGGGGAATG
>NW_016107504.1:142436-144219 GCF_001604975.1 Cebus imitator
GCAAAAGTTCAGGCAAGTAGTAATGAAGGTAATGATACCAAGAGTTGGTGAGAATGTGGGTCATGGAGAACTCTCATCTTCTGCTGTTGGGAGTATAAACTGTTACAACCACTTTAGAAGGTAATTGGTGTTACCTCAAAAAAAGTTGAATTTGGGAAGACCTTATTACCCAGATATTTCACATACTCTAGGTCTAGGCATATAGTTTAGGTCCAGGTTTCTCAAATTTAGCATTATCAACATTTTGGGTCAGGTAATTCTTGATTGTGGAGAGATATCTTGTGTATTTTAGGATGTTTAACAGCATCCTTGGCCTCTATTCACTAGACGACAATAGCACACCCCCAGTTGTTATAACCAAAAATGTTCCCAGACAGAAGTAAATGTCCCCAGGGGGTAAAATTGCCTGCAGTTGAAAACCATTGCTCTAGAAAAACTCTTGTACATGTGCATTGGGGAATATGCATAGAAAGGTTTGGCACATCATAATTTGTAAAGGCATAAAACTGGAAACAACACAGAGGAAAATGGATGAATAGTGCCATTTTCATGTGATAGATAACTATACAGAAGTGAAAACTGTTTATTACAGCTACAAACAGAAACACAGATAAATCTCACAAATCACAAAGTTGGTGGGAGGGAAGAAGAAGTAAAACAATGCACATAGTATAATTACATTTCTATAAACTCCAAAATATGGACAAAATCACTGTTACCTGTGCAGTGAACATATAAAGAAAATAAGTGAATTATTAGCAAAATTCAGGATAGTGGCTACCTCTGGGAATGAATGAGGGGATGAATCAGGGAGGGCACATGTGGTTTTCAAAGTCATTGACCATGTTTTGATTCTCAAGGTTGGTGATGGGTACAGTGTTTTCATTTTATTCCATTATATACCTTACATATATGCTATGTCCTTTTCTGTATACATGAAATAGTCCATAATTCGTAAGGAAGTAATGAGGTCTAAGCAGAACGCCAACTAGAGGCAACTAGAATGGAAAGGAGGGCACCAGAATAAAGTATTGCATGAAGGAAAGGAGAGCCAAATTTTAGGTGCTTCTTGAGTGGAAACAAGAGTTTTAAGTTCATTTTCTTCATAGATTTGGTGATGAAATTAATAATCTCTTATATTCTAAATAAACATACATGATGCTTCTCTTAGGCTTCTGAGGAACACAAGTTTCATGCCTTAAAACCAATCCCACTACATGATGTGATTCAAAGAACTTGATAATGCCATATTTAGTAAAACTTAATTGTCTCAGAATTCTGCCCATTAGACTTCTAAAACATTTATTCGTTTTTATTACTTAAAGTCATGAGCATCTAAAATAGGGGGCTTAGAATAACAGTGATTCTTCATCTCTAGTACTAGTTTCGTTAGTGTATTCCTAACTCTACAGAAAGCTGGTTCGAACTCCAAACCCCTTTACTCCACTCCTTTTTCCCCAGTGGATACCCTCCAGATAATGAAATAAAAGGAAAAGTTGTGATCAAACTCTTTCAAAAGACTGAGCTATAAACTAAATAAAATATCAAAATATTTTCCTGGACATGGCAAAGGGGGACAAGACAGGCCTTTCCCTAAAAGAAGCACAAGGTGTTCAACTTTGAAGGATTAAATGAGAACTTTTACATATGTGAAAATAAAAAATCCCTGGCCAGGCATGGTGGCTCACGCCTGTAATCCCAGCACTTTGGGAGGCTGAGGTGGGCAGATCACCTGAGGTCGGGAGTTCAAGACCAGCCTGACCAACTTGGAGAAACCCCGTCT
>NW_016107504.1:144359-147974 GCF_001604975.1 Cebus imitator
AAAAAAAAAAAAAAATTGAAAACCCCACAAACATCCAGAAAAACAGAAATACAGGAAATATTCTGATCTGATTAGCAACAAGCTGTCAGAGACTGAAAGAAGCCTGATACACCAGCCCCACAGCAAACTCCTGAGAACAGCAA
Source organism: Cebus imitator (assembly GCF_001604975.1). NCBI lineage: Eukaryota > Metazoa > Chordata > Mammalia > Primates > Cebidae > Cebus > Cebus imitator. The sequence goes on from NW_016107504.1 coordinate 144,503, forward strand.
GTCTAACTCCTACAAAAGAATGTGGGAGGGGAAAGTGGAACCCAGAGAAGGGAAGCTGCTCGACTAAGGTCCCCCAGCTAACCAGAGGCACAGCTAAGGCTAGAATCCTTATCTCCTACTCTCGGCTCTTTATGGTTCCAGAGGCTAAGAATGAGCCATGCATATTGTTATTCTGAATGTTAGAGCTAGAAGTACCCTTAGAAATAATTTGGTATGATTCTCTTTATACTGGTGGGATAACTTAGACCCAGAGAAGAGGAATGACTTGCAATATTCATAATGCTGGAGCTAGAACTTAGTCTGCATACTGTAAATACTGCACTTAGCCAAATTTTTAGGTTTTTAACTCAAAATTCTGTTTTTATCCCAATCTATGATTTTTAGTTACAATAGAAATGCTTCTCAAACTGACTTAAGCCAAAAAGAAATTATTAGTTTACCTAACCAGTAATTTCAAGGGTATCTCCAGTAGTTCAAATGATATTTGCTCACTTTTCCTCTCTCCATTCATTTTTCAGTTCTGCTTTTCTTAGGCCTTATTCGCTCCCATAATAGATGGAATTTCTATGCAGAGATAAGACTTGCAAGGAACAATTTTAACAACTCCAGTAGAACAATAACAATAACTCTCAAGGACTTTATATCTCTTTCAGAAAAGGGCTCTGATAAACCCTTGTCTGGATCATATGCCATTGCATCGATACTTCCTCAATTAGGGTGGCTTTCACCATTTCACTTCCAGTATACTCTTGCCATGAAAAGGGAAAGTGCCAATTCATTGTTGAATGAGTATTCCCCTTGGTAAGGTAGACATTATTGCCATCCCATTCATAACCGACTTTGAAGGCAAAGGAAATGATAGATGGGAAAAGTAGAACAAGGGATGTGATATATGCTTTAACCTCATAGATCAAGAGTAGAAAACTGAGTCTCTTAGTTAATAAACAACAAATAGTTAAATAGACGTTCAGTCAGTGGTTCTATCTCATATTATTGCATGATAACAGGAAAGTTACTTCATCATTCAGATGGAGTAATCTCTCCCCAATTCACATTTTCTCATTAAGAACAATGAGGATAAGAATCTTAGTGCAATCAGCTGCAAAGGGTGTGATGACCAAGGTTGCCATAATGCTCACCTCTGGGGAGGAGTAGGCCACTCCTATTACAACCTGAATGCCAGGATGATGAAACTAATGCTAGTCAATACGTAACTTTATGCAGTGGCCTGGTTGTGAGAATTCAATGAAATGATGAATGTGAAAGCATTCTTTAAGCTGAAAAGTTTGTCAAAATTTATCAAAGACAATGTATCCGCCTTCAAGAAGCTCACATTCAAGTTGAATCAGAGAAGCAAAATCACAGAGATTTTTTAAAATACATCAATTTGTTATAGGAATTTGACAACTAGGGGGTTGTTTAAACAGAATCTGTAGGGCTGTTGTCTTTGCATCTAATTTTGGATCTTAAAGTCCACAGGTCAGGCAGCAGGGAAGGAAAGACAAATGTAAGGTAAGGGAGAGCAAGAGCAAGATGGACCCACCGGCATATGCTAGCACTCACAGGATGAACTGAAACCCATGTCTGTTCTTGATGGCTCTGATCTTGATTGTGTGGGTGTCCTGGAGAATTTGGGGCCCTTTATTATTGGACTAAACACACCACCTGGTCAAGAAGTTAGAGAAGCTAAAATAGAGTTCAGAGAAAGGTGTAGCAATTGCAGGCCTGGCTGCTGCATTACACCACCAAGATCAGCCAGGAGATATGTGGCAATGTTTATGAGCTATAAAATGACAGCTGCTGCTTCCCTTCTGCCTTGTAAAACTCTCACAAAAATCTCTCTTGGGACCCACCATAACCTGTAGAAAAGGGAATTCTTGGAAATATAATTTGGCTTAGCCAATTGAATACATTACAAAACCAAGTGCTAAGTAGAGACAATTGGTAGGAACTACTTTCTCATTGGAAGACAGAAGGGGGTTACAGGAAGAGGGGATATGTTGAGTAAGGGCATGGATGTGAGGTATGGGGTATATTTGAGAATCAATAACTAGCCCAGTTTTTCAGACATTTGGACTGTAGGAATAAGAATATATGAAACTAAAGTTTGGAGCAAAACAAAGCAATTCTTGAATGCTAGATGACAAAACTAATATCATGTTGAATGGAGAAAATAGTAAAGGTTACTAAGTAGGTGAATGCCATTTTGGAAATTTGGTCTGTCAAATAGTTGGAAGGTTGAACAGACGAGGGAAACACTAAGGCAGGAAAGATGCTTGCGGCCAATCAGAGGACTTGGGCTCATTTTTGCTTCATCCAAGTTCTCAAGCATTAGAGAGGCATGGAAGGGCACAGGAACCAGTCAACAGCTCCATGGCATTCAGTTGCTAGCTCTTGTGCTCTATGTGATCCTTCAACCCCTTAGTTCTAGTCACATTTTTTTCTCCATCTCTCAAACATCCCTCCCTGTGTCCAAGAGGTTCTTTTGCAATAATTGGTGATTGGTCTGACAATGAGACAGACAAGATTTTTCTGACAGATGTGTGCCCAGGAATATCTCAAGGAGTTATTGGATACTGGCTGCATACTTGGGCCAATTAAGCACTGTTCTTGGAGGCACAAATGTACACGTTTGCACATTATAGGAAAACAAGAAAGAATAAAACCCTTACTGGCTTGAGACTTTGCAATAGCTCTTCAGTTCAAATTTCAACAGGTGGTAGAGGGCAAGTTCTTCCATGTCAGGTCCACCACACTTAGTTTGCAATTGTAAAGTCCAAGCAGAGATGCATGCCAGCCCTGGCCCTGGAACTTGAAGTCAGGGCCACAAGTACTGAGTCCTTGATCTAAGCTTACTACATGTGGCACCCTAGGCGACCACCCTTCCTCTCAGGGCCTTAGTTGCTTCATGTGTGTAATTGAAGTAATGACAATCACTTCATTGCCTGACAGCTGCAGCAAGGATCCACCGAAATGACAGCTGTGACAGTAATTGGTAAAATTTTAAAAGCTGTACTAAGGAGACAAGTCATCATTGTGGTTATTATAAAGGAATCTTTACTGGCCTAAGAAATACTGTGGCCCCAGTAGTGCTTAATAAATAATTCCTGGTTCTTTCTGCTGCTAAAACTAAAGGTTTTTTGACTTATAAGGAAAAAAAGATTAATTAGAAAAAAAACTGGGTAACTTTCATTGTGAAGCAAAGTTAACACTGTAGCCTTTAGTGAGACCTGGGAAGAAGTTGCTCCCACTCATTCCATCACTCCCTTACTAACTCTTTCAGACGTTTCCCTTTTCAACCTTTGTTCCTCTCCTTTTTCTCTTTTCTTCAGCTAAGTTAATCTCACAGCCTACCCCCTGAACTTATCTCCATTTCTCCTTTCCCCTAAACTTGCTCCCATTCTTTCTTACTTCTGTTATGTCTTTGTTTACTAAAGTCTTCTTTTTACCTGTGTTTGTTTGACTATCTCTG
>NW_016107504.1:148034-194741 GCF_001604975.1 Cebus imitator
CCCCCGACTCTCTCTCTCTCTCTCTCTCTCTCACACACACACACACACACACACACACACACACACACACACTTTAAAAACCAGTTCTCTCTGCTGAGAGGCTCCAGAAAAGAGCTATTGTTGCTAGGCAACCTATTATCACATAGCCACCCCCACGTTTTCTGTCTGCTGCTCCTTCAAAGCTTTGCTAGTAAGACTCCATATTATAGCTCTGATTCCATATATCTGAGGAAAGAACAGGTCTAGTTGGCTCACTTATAGTTGGTCAAAGGTTTCAGCTTCACTCCATGATATCTAAGTTGCTGGAAATACAGCAGGGGGAAAAGCTAAGGAATAAAAAAGTATTACAGGATGGTATGTATACCTACATACTGCTCTCCCGAGCAGGAGGTTCTTAACTTGGTATTATGGAACTCCTAGGTACATTATTGAGAAGCCACAGAGGCTGAAACCACCTTTGGAAATTCATCTAAAAATAAAATATTTATATTTAGTTGTGCTTTTTATTGCTGCTGGGGTGACAGTTCATAGCTTTTCAGGAAGTTCTTCCAACTCTTATCAAATTGCCTGTGCTGAATGTTTCTCATTGCCTTCTGCTCATACCCAGGCTTTCCACTCCTCCATCCTGCTCTGACATACATGGACTGCTTCAATGGGCCCCCTTGCCCAGTGGTTTCAAGTTGGCTTCAGCCAACAGGAGGCACCTCCAGGAGATCAATGGGAGAGGTTATAAGAGGATGAGAACAGAGTGTTTATTTACTTGGCTACTACCCTGCTAGCCCACCATGGGTTTGTGGTGGCCCTCTGTTGAACATCACAACTCCTGTCAGACAGCTTTCTCTTTATGGCCACCATCTCCCCTAGGTTCTGGTAACTGCTCTCCTCATAATTCTTCAGACCTAGGGATAGTAAGGGTTACGGCAATTAATCGGCCCAAGGAACCTTGTTGATTCCCTTAAAACATGCCTACACATAAGTAAATAATCTCTTTATTAAACCTTCCTCAAATTATCCAGTTTAATGGAGCTATATGTTTTCTGCTGGGACACTGACTAATAAAGGTAATCATATAAAATTAGAAGGTGGAGACAAGATCGAAATTTGGAAGTTATTCACAAATAGCAAGTATTTGGGTAAGTGTAGCCATTTTCAAAACTCAGCTTCAATGGCAATAATGTTTTATTTTCAACGACTTCATCACGATTCATTTATAATAATGGAAAAAACATAACTATTGACAGTTCCTAACTCTGACATACAATTCCAGTGGATTACCTGATGGTATTTATCTCTACAGCAATGAACACTTGAGAATAAGTGCAAACTTTGTAGCAATGTGTGTTTCCCCATAGTCTTGATTCAATGGGAGATCTCAACAGTTCTTTTTCATCCCACTTTACCCAGGTGTATAAGGGTTTATAAAGGGTTTGGACAGCTGAATGGTTATAGGCAGGTATTGTTCTTGCTGTACACTCCATTAGTGAGCAACGGGCTCCTTGAAACATCTCAGATGTGGATCACTGATTGGGTTTTCCCAGTGAAACTTGATGGTTTTACCCTTTTGACTCCATTCCCTTCTCACCTCTTTCCTCCCCAATCTGTGGAATCTAGGGCAGGATAAGAAAAAAAACTAGGTTACAAATACTTCCAAACCTTCTCCGTCTTACGCTACACTTTGGCTATACTTACTCAGATAATTGCTATTTGTGAATAACTTCCAAATTTTGATCTATAGCCTCCACCTTCTAATTTTATATGATTACATTTATTAGACAGGTTCCCAGCAGAAAGCATAGCTCTCTCAAACTGAATAATTTGAGGAAGATTTAATAAAGAGACTATTTGCTGATGTGTGGGCAGGGTTTAAGGAAACCCTAAGAGTTTCCTTGAGTTTAAGGATTTTGAAAAATTCAATAGGTAAAATTTTGACACTTTTACTCTCTGGTTACATTCTGACAACTTATTTAAATCCATGAGTGATGTCTAGCATTTTATCTGGAGTTGGAGAGGGTCTCAGGTAAAATGCAATGAAGCATAGGAGAGGAAAATGCATAGGTGGATGCTCCAACACATTTTCTTGTCACAAGGATTCCTGGAATGAGGTGAGGCCATCTTATACTGGCTATAGATGGCAGGAACATCTGAGGTCTTTGAGAATTAAAAGTTCCCCCACCCTCTTTCTGTGAATTGGGTGGATTTTTAGAAAAGGTCAGTGAGAGGGCCAGGCACAGTGGCTCACACCTGTAGCCCTAGCATCTTGGGAAGCCAAAGCAGGAGGATTGCTTCAGCCCAGAAGTTCAAGACCAGCCTGAGCAACATAGTGAGACCCTGTCTTTACAAAAAAAAAAAAAAAAAAATTAAAAAAAAGCAGACATGTGTAGTAGTGCACACCTGTGGTCTCAGCTACTCCAGAAGCTGAGATAGGAAGATCACTTGAGCCCAAGAATTGGGAGCTGCAGTGAGCTATGATCGTCCCACTACATTCCAGCCTGGGTGACAGAGCAAGACCCTGTCTCAAAAATAAATAAATAAAAGACAGTGAAGGCTGTTTTATTCACCTAGAACGATATGGAAAAAAGTTGGGGTGGGCAAGTTGGGGTGGGCAAATACTTTTTGTACGCTTCATATATGTTGGAAGCCATTTCTAACTGAGGACACTGGGAACTCAACTGTAATATATTAGACAAGATGATATGACTTGGAGATTCCACTTTTCTGAGTCAATTTCAGATTTTCACATTTTAACTTTTCTGGTTTCCCATCTAACATCTAACTGGCCATTCTAGAGATACTGTAATAGAGTTTGCAGCTGCTAGTCATGCTTACCTAATACATGAAAAAGACCAGGATATTGCCCTAACAGGTAACAATGAGCAAGTTTGTGAAATCACTCATGATTTTGTTAGAAAATACTGGAGAATTACACAGCACAAACAGCAAGGCACTATATGCAGAACTCATGTCTCAGGAAAAATGCTATCTTCAGTATATTTCCTTTGTTCACCCAGAGTTGATTAAAGCACCCTAAAGGTTTTTACGTTGTGAACCATATGGCCCATCAAAAATGTTTGAATAATTCTGGGATGAATAGAAAGACCTACTCATTTGAAATAGCAAATTCACGAAGGATAGTGATTAGTATGGAAGAACATTTTTTTTTAATTTTTTTGTACAAATGCCTCAGAGGGTGATGCATTCATGTGTGTGTAGGAGGAATAGGGGAGGGAATAAAAGGATTAAGTCTATCAATTCCCTTTGACATGTGCTTACAGCACGAAAGGTGATTGGGTCATTTGGGTCCTCCAGGAAGCAGACACTGAGTGAGAGATACGGCAGTACAAGAGGGCAGCTGGTGAAAAAGGGAATGAAGAAGGATTAGGCAGGAGAGACTCAGACACCAATGCAGATCTGACAACGTGTCAGCCCATCCAATGAGGAGCTCTGGAGCAAACATTTCCCATAAAATGAATTCTGCATTGGGAAGAAATGGCCACGCATTTATTAGTCGTTGACTGGGGCCTGCCCAGGAACCAGGAAGAATAGTTTTAACTTAAAAGTTGAGAGTGATCCTGAAAGCACTAATAGCTGGAGGCTGTCAGCTTACTTCACTCCTTGCTGAATGACAAGTTCTTGCTTGAAGGGAGATCCAAACACCACACTTCTGTGGCTGCCACAATGATACATTGAGTTTGATGGCAGAAATATCTTAACTCTTTTATTCGCAAGTATTCCTAGTTACCTTATTTCACAAACACTTGACCCTATGGTCTTAAATAACATGAATAACATATATAGGACCCTGAGTTTCCATGTAAGTAGCATGTTCTTTATGCAGTCTTTGGTATGAAGACAGATGAGTCAGTTGGTAGCAGCAGTAATGCATGCAGGGTACGACCTCTGCTCTAAATAGTTGACAGTGTCCAAGAGTCTTAAGAACCAAGGAGAATGCTGGATTTAGAATATCTCTGGAAATAGCACTCCAAATATCAGGAGAGTGGTGGGTCCAGAGCTGAAGAACCCTAAACAATCTCTCCCATAGCCACAAGAAGGCACCTGGGCAACAAAATGCAGTCCTGTAAACCTGACATCTACAGAACTGACTGGGACCTCAGGGACACACAAGGCCAATATAGATTCTCTATTCTCAGAGAAAGGATTCAAATCCACAGTGGATATAAGGATTTTCATGGAGACTTTCATCCTAACCATCTATCCCAGGACACACTAAGTCCTAGGGGGCTCTAAGACTGCACAGAGCAAAATCTTCATAATGATACAGCTCCTTGGAAGGCCATCTGAGAGGTTTCTGGGAGGTTTTGCTTCTACTTATTTGGTTGTAGATTTACCAGCCTCTGTGGCACACATTTGGAGCAAAAACACTTCTGGGGAAACTCCTCCTATGCCTATTCACCCAGCTTAATGCAACTAGTGTTAGTGTTAAGCTCCTCTAATTCTAGGGTATTTTATTTTGCATGAGCTCATTTCTTATAGCCTAATTGACAACCTGGAATAGAAGCATTTGGTCAACTAATTACATCTGGTATATGAGAGGGTCAAGTGAACTCTTTAGTATACTGACATAAAATGATACTGATAACTAATAATTATTGAGCACTTAGCATTTTCCAGATACTGTGTTAAGAGCCTTACATGATTTTTATCATTTAATCTTTCAACTATCATATACGATATGCACAATTATCCACACTTAATATGAGAAACCAAAGACACGGAGGTTAAATAACATACCCTAATTCATACTGTCTTTTAAGAAGTAGAGCTAGGATGCAAACCCAAGAGATCTGGCCTCAGAACAAATCCTCTTAATAACTACACTGTAATACAGGCTGCTTCCTCAGATACAGAATCTGTAGGTCATCTCAGCCATATGGAGTACATCTTCCTCTCAGAAGATGCAGTAAATAGTAAAGGGCAAGGAGTAAATAATTTAGGCGGAAGTCATAGTTGGAAGCTCAATTCTGACTCTACTGGGGTGGAAGGATAATTGGGTAGCTCTAGAAACTGGAAGTGGCCATGAGAACCAGGCAAGCTAGTCAGAGAATGAAATGGTGGTTGTAGGTTCAGGTAAAGGACTGTCCATGATGTATACTTTAACCCATAAAAGCACTGCAAAGCACACTGTGGCAAACAATGTCATTTTACTTTCTACTTTGGCCTAGAGAGAATGTCATGCAAACACGGTAAGACAGAGTATTTGGAAAGCCTTAGTACCGGGAGCCTACTTCTTCGTGAAACTATGGTAAACTCGAGTTCCCGGCAAGGCAAGAGTCAATTCTAGGGGAATTAAGAAATGTAAGGAGGAACAAGCAGGTCCCGGCTGGTCAGCAGGTATGGTCCAGAACTCTGAAAGTCAGAATCTGCAAGAACAACACTAGCAAATAAGTTAGATGTTATTTAAAGATAAATGTTTTTGCTCTTTTCAGAGGCAGCCTAACATTTGAATTAGACCTTCTGAAGTCAGCAGGTGTGAATCGTAGTTGACTATGAAAACATTCTATGGCAAATATATGTGGTATCTCATCATGTCTGACTGTGAGAGAATCTTGGTATGTGTTTCATACTCAAGGAAACACATACTCAAATAGTCCTTGAATATGGAAACACATACCAAGATTCTCTCATAACCAGATATGATGGGATTCTCAAAGCTACTTGCAGTTGATTCATGTTTTACACATATCTACTATGATTTTAGTCATGTGTATGTAGAAAAAAAAAAGCAAATAGCGTACCTCTAAATTTTACATTAGGCAGGAACTCAGACACCACATCAGCATCAAAACTGGTTTCGGTTTTTAGTGGACTAATCCTTCACAAAAAAAGATTAAGGTCCAATTTTAAGTTGGTCAAAATAGAGTTCACATGATTGAGTAAAAGAGCCAAAAACAGAAATAAGGAATACTGAGTATGTATATTCCTTGCATATTCCCACTCAAGCACGTTGAGGTTTACTTTCTGAGTCTGGACTTGTACCTGCCAGAGCCCCCTTCATTTCAACTCCTACTGGACTTTGAATTCCTTGAGAAAAAAGCCTGTATCTTATTTATTTCCACTTTGTCAATTCCTAAAGCAGTAATAAATGTTCAACAAAGTATAGTTGAATGAATACTATCTTATTCCTACCCCACCATAATATTTCTGTCTTTAAAATTGTCAACTAATTAACTTAACCAATTCATTAGTTAATTAATTTAAAATGTTAATTTTTTATTTACTGCTGTGCTGTGGATTCTGCTCTCAGGAAGTCTATAGGTAATAAGAAAAGTCAAATAGGTAATCTATTGCAGCATGGTAAGATAACTGCTGTGGTGATATGGGAGCACCTCATTAGAAAAACAATGGCAGAAAACTGAGGTGACAATTGACTTGAGTTCTGATACCTGAATAGAATTCATTTAGCCAGGTGAAACAAGAGAGAGGTGAGCGTGGGGAGCAGCATGAGTAAATGCACAAAAGCTGAAGAGAACATAGAGGCTTCAGGAAATGGCATGTTATTCAAGATAGCTGGGAGGTAAAACATGAAATAGAGAGAGGAGACTGGAAAGGTAGTCAGGGCTCAGATGATGCGGCACTTACATGACAGCTTGAGAAAATTAAATATTATTATGTGTGCAATGGGAAATGACATCCATTTGTAACTTATGACTCCGGTGGTACTATGGAGGATAGACTGAAGAAAGCTGGACTGGTTGTAGAGAACTGGTTAGGAGAAAAATAGTGACTTGAACAAAGGCAGTAGCAATGAGTATGGAAATGAACAAATGGGCTCAAGAGACAGAAGATTGAACCAGTAAGAATCAGTGAGATACGGATGACTCCCAAATGATGATGCCAATATCGAAGGTGGTGAATGCAGAAGGAGAAACAGATGCAGCAAGGAAACAATGAGTACAGTTTGAATATGAGTTTGAAGAAATTTTAATATGGAAAGACAAGATGTTATCCATTAGAAAGATGGACAGGAGAAATGGGAGTTCAGAAAAGAAACCTGGAATATACAGATTTGCATGTCATACGCATAGAGGTGATATTAAAACAGCAACAGCTGATTCTTAAAAGATATATCTATATATAGTCCCACAGGCTGGCTGCTTGGAATACAAACTTACAAATTTGTGTCAAATCTTAATTGCATCTTACCTTTCCAAACTCAGGGTAACTTCCATGAATCTACTGCCAAGCTTTACAGGTTGGTGTTTCTACCTCAGTAATCCTGCCTCTGTAGGAGGTCATTCCACAGTTACATTTTTCCCTCTGGTTTTATGAATCTGGAATGATTGTACAAGTTTTAGGAGTAGAACACCACAAAAATAATCAAATGAATTATCACAGAGAAGAAACGCAGGCTTAACCTGTAGTCTTCTATTTTAAAATTATGACATCAGAAATCCAAGTGAAAACCAGTTTAATTGCTGCATATAAAATAGCCAGAGATGCATGAATTGCGTTACACCTTTTATGAACACAATCTCAAAGTATGAGTCACTCTTATGCTTAGTAATGTACTCTCATCTGGTCTGTTTTAATCATCCTAATTTATTTTGAAGCTGATGTCACATCTATTCTGCTCTAAGTATTTTATAATGGCTTTTGAAAGGATATAATGTAATTCTGATGTGATCAGAATATCAAAAAAACTTGCTAATAGAGAAAATAGCCTAATACCAGAGCTATCAGAGATGCTCAGCAAGAGTAAATGCAATGACAAAATTCTTCCCTTCTCTGAATTTTGAGAATTAAGCTGGAGTCTGACCATCCCTTGAAGCTGCAAGCAAAATTATGTGCTCCCTTCCTTTGTAAGGTCTGCCAAGGTTGAATCCTCTTTTCCTATTCCAGATTATTCATAGATTTATCCTCTAACAAGCTATACGGAAATTAGGATGGGAGAGAGAGAGAGAGAGAAGAGAGGATAGAGAGAAAGAGAAGAGAAAGAGAAAGAGAAGAGAGAGAGAGAGAGAGGGAGAGAGTGACTTCTGATTTGAAGACATAGCCACAGCACTGGACTTTAAATCAGTCCTGAGTCCTGGGTCTGGTTATGATGAAATTCTGTGTGTGTGACAGTCTAGTTTCCTTTCTCTTTTGGGGGCATTTTGTTATCCCCTAAATTAAGAGGTTGAATAAGATGGGTGCTAAGGCCTTTCTATTTCCAGCTTCCTAGGGTTCTTTTACTATTATTAAAAGGGAGAGAGAGAGGGAGAGAGAGAGAAAGACACACACACACACACACACACACACACACACACACACACAGAGAGATTGAGAGATGGGGTCTCACTATACTGCCGAGGCTGGTGTCAAACTTCTGAATTCAAGATCCTCTGACTTTGGCCTCCCAAAGTGCTGGAATTACAAGCATGAGCCACTGTGCCAGGCCTAACTTTCTAGAGTTCTATGGACTAAGGAAATTCTTGACTTAATCTTGATTTTTACAACCATTTCACTTGTCTTTGGCATTTCCCTCTTTTCTGCCAAAATTCTACATCAAGGTGATACATTTTTCCATCTACATTGTCTCCTAGCCTCAGTCAGTGCCACTGCTCTGTATGGTAAAGACAAGGTTTCAGCAATGACAAGGGCTATTGCCTTTCCTCTGAGGCTGCAATTTCTCAGGCACCTGTCTCTTTCATATTCATTGACAGAGGCTGAAACTTACATCCCATGATGGCATGCCTCACAGCCATATTCCAGTTCCATGTACTTGATTCATTATTCATCATGATGTGGTAACTCTTGCCATAGAATATCAAGGCAGTAGGAATGCCTTTAGAAATCACTTTATCAATCACGCTATCCACCACTACCCCCATTGTTTTCCAGATATGTGTGAGGATTAGAGGAAGGAAGAGAACTGCACAAAGCTACACACGGAATCCACATATCAGGATTAGAACTTAAGGATTCTGATTCCATGTTCAATGCTATTTCCACAGGACCTCTTTATTAATCATATTGCCAGGCATAAGGACTTATTTTATCTTGTTATTAATTCTTTCTTTCATTTAAAAAAATCACCAAATGCTTACTATGTGCCAAACACTGCTCAGTGCTGGAGAAAATGCAGACAGGAATGAGCCATCTCTGTCCTGAGGCTCACCCAGAATATTGACAAAAGGTTGCTTCTTATAGTACTGACTTGGGCTTAATGCAGTAGAACAAGTCGTCATCATTACCACTGTTCCTACCTCCAGGATCCCACTCTCCTACACTTAGCTAACCAAGGTTCAAAATGCTTTTAAATGAAGGCAACACATAGCATTAAATTTTATTGATTCACTTCAGTGCATAAGCATTCATTGAGCACCTGTTGATTCAATCCTAACCTTAAATCTAAGAATCCAGTGCATCCTAAAGATGGAACTAATCGTCAAAATAGAAGTCTCAGGTTCCCACTGAGTGGTTCTATGAATGTTTCCTATAAAAGATAATTCTCTATTATCCCCGAATGTTCTTTACAATGGTCCTTTGCATATTGCATCTTATTTTCATAACTGTGTAAACTGTAAGGACAGGAATTATTATCCCCACTTTACTAAGGGTTAGAGATGCTGTTTGACTTACCAAGGTGTGCAGGATATGCTACAGCTGAAGTGCCTGACTTATATTGCCTTATAATTATAAAGTTAAATATATATATATATATATATATATATATATATTTTAATGAGACTACCACCTAGAACAGTTTGTTTGCATCTAGAAAAGATAAAATAGGAAAGTCAATACAATTAACCAATAAAGAGTTTTCTGCCCTGGCAAAAGTAGAATTTTCCAGAATAATGACTATATAATGAGAAGGATATTCTAAGGAGATAGTGACACACAAAGAAATGGGTACAAATAGGAAAGACCAAGCTCCAGAGATTAAAGAAGTAGGAGGAACTTGGAAAAGCCCCAAGTTTGGGGATGCAATGGGTCAAGGCTAGGTATGAACTAATAATAAAAGGGACAAGAAAGGTCCTGAGAGCAAGTTCTATAATAGAAGTAAAGGTGGGAAGAAGTAAATTATCACAAGCCTTGGTCAGCAGAGTCTTGTTTGGCAAGGGAAAGAAGGGAGGGAAGAGCAAGCAGATCACCAAGTGTTGAATAGAAAATTTGTATCCATAACTTTAATTACACACATTCAGATATGCCCATTAGCAAAGCGCATGAGCTGAGAGAAAGGAAAAGTGGTTGATTATGCCTGTTAAAAAATTTATGGTCAAGGGTGAGTGTGAAGTAGAGACATGATCCAGATGTTGCTTCATGTATTCTCATTCCTGAGAGCCCATAATCTTGTGAGAACTCTGAGCATGATTCCAGTGGTTGAAGATGGGCATTAACATTTCTTATGAGGTGAAATTCACAAAATACAATGTTAACCTTCATTTCTGAAAATAGTTTTACTGAAAATTATTGGTTATTTAAAGTTCTTTCATGAATGGGGAAAAATAAAAAATAAAAAAATAAAATGACATAGATAAAACAAGCACAGCATTGATAATTGATAACTATCAAGGCCAAGTGATAAGGACATGGGGAAACACTGCAGTGTACTGTTCTGTTCTTTATATGTATTTTTTTCTTTCCATCTTTTATTTTAGATTCAAGGAGTACATGTGAAAGTTTGTTACATGGATTTTGTGTCCTAGGGGTTTGGTGTACAGCTAATTTTGTCAGCCAGGTAATCAGCATAATATCTGATAGGTAGCTTTTCAACCTTTCTCCCAACCTCCACCCTCAAGCAGGCTCCTTGGTCCCTTCTTTGTATCCATGTCTACTCAGTGTTTAGCTCCCACTTATAAGTGACAACATGTGGTATTTGGTTCTGTTCCTATATTGGTTTTCTGTTCCACCACTTATTTGTTGAGACTTTGCTGGCTTCCTTTAGTTCTTTGAGAATACTTAAAGCCATTAGTTTAAAGTCTGTCTGGTAAATCCAGTGGCTTGCTTCCTGAAGGACATTCATTGTTAATGTAATTTATTCCTTTGAATGAGCCATATTTTCTTATTGCTTTGCATGCCTTCTAATTTTGTAAGAACAGTGGACATTTTGAATGTGATAGTGTAATTACCATGGAAATCATACTTTCCCTTCTGCATGGTTTGTTGATGTTGCTTGCTGCATATTTTAGTTGCTTGTTTTATGACATTTCTAAAGTAATTTTTAAAAGACTTTATAATGTGAGGTCTCAGAAGTTTCTATTCTTTTAGCCTGTGGTCAGCTAGTGACTTGACAGAAATGTCCTCAAATGACTGGAGTCCACTAAAAAAAAAATAGAAAATATATACCCCCTGGTCTTTACAGATGCTCGGTGTTTGGAGACTCTTTTGATAGTCAATCCATTTACAACTCTGCCCTAGCCTTCCCTTCTGCTTGCACTTGGCCTAAAGTCAGACAGAGGTGACAGGTGAAGGCCTTTTCAAGACTTGTCTCACCATACATCCTGCCCCAAGGATGTACATGGCTTTCTAGATTCTCCATTACATGTGGGAGCTTTTCAAAGCCCTTATTTCCCAAAGTATCATGACTCCAGCCTCAGCTTTTCCTCACAGGATTTCAGTGTGTTTATTATTTACTCAAACTGTAATCTTTGCCCCAGGTGCCAGTGGCTTGTTCATTTTCTTTTCAATATTTTTAAAGAATATTAGCCTGCTTAGCCATTTTTGTGCCATGAGAGAGTTCCAGGTTAGGCAAAACAAAGACAAGTTCCATGTGTCAGTCCTTCAAGGAACCCCCAGACAGGTCAAAATATATAAACACAATTCCTTGGAAACAAGTTATACTCTGCTCCTTCTGAAAGCTAGTGTCTCCACAAGGAATACAGGCTGTCTTCTTCAAGATTGACATCACACCAGGAAGGGGAGTGGAGCAAGGCTATTAAAATGTCACAAAGCTCTTTTACCATGTTTGTCTCCCTTTTCTGTATTCAGCATTCACTTGTTTACCATAGTCCTCTGACTATATTCCAGAGCTCTGACAATGTTGATTCTGGTCATCTGTGTTCATTTTATTGGTATTTCTGTGAAAGGGCAGGTCTTAGGAGCTTCTTAGTCTCTCACTGTTGCTGACTAAAGGTGAGCATTTTGCAAACAGTATAACTATAGACCTTAAACTCAAGCCATAGACTTTATCTGATGCTTGACATAACACACTGATTCTTTGCAGCACTGGTGACATCCTGCTGTCAACAAACTTAGCTGATAAATAGTATACCTGAGCATTATTCTATTTAACTGTAGAAGTCAAAGTGAGCCTTTTAAAACCAAAGACCTATTAGAAGAAGCAGCTCTCTACAACAGCTGTGAATGGGTATTGGGCCTAGACTGTCTGGCTTTGCAGCCTGGCACTTCCATATACTAGCTGCATATCATTGGACGACTTTTCTAACTTCTCTTGTCTCAATTTACTCATTTAAGCAATGCAATAGCACCTACTTCTTAAGAGGGTTGTTGTGAGGATTAAATGCATTAATATCTGTAAAGTTTTCAGTAGAGTCTGACATATAGTCTACAAGTGTGTTTCCTACTATTGTTGTATCACTCCTCTACTGAAAACCCCACAATGGTTTTGAATTTCTTTCCTAAAAGCCAGAATTCTTACAATGGCCTTGTCAGGCCCTATACAATCTGGTCTCCTCATCACCTCTCTGACTTCTTTTTTCCACTAACCTCCTCCTTGCTCACTCAGCTCCAGTCAATAGGGCCTCTTTGTTGTCCCTCAAATGTGCCAGGCCAGCTCCTACCCAGAGGCCTTGTCATCAGCTGGTGCCTCTACTTGGGTCATTCTTCCCAAAGACATCCGCAATTTCCTTACTTCCTTCTTTGGACTTCATTGACACCTTTACTCATCCTTTCTTTATACTAATGCTCTAGTACTAAGTATTTTATTGCTTGCTTCTAATATGTTGTGACATGATAGTAATGGAATTCCCTCATTACTCTCTAGTACATTACTGTGTCATATGATCTTTACTATCAGACAGAGAAAAAAATTCACCACACAGAAGGTTCATATAAGCTGTTGAGGAATGTATTGATTTTCTCTAGCAAGTACTCTGTGATAGATAATCTCCTTAAGGTGCAAATGGCAGTCAGAATTATTGCCATTGAATTGGTCTTTCTGAATCCAATAGGGATATTTGATCCCAGGGTGACAGAGAGCAAGTAGAAATACTTAATGAACAAAGACAAGCTGGCTGAAGTTACTGTAATAAGGGGCAGAGCTGAAGCAGTAATAATAGGAATCTTACCCACAGAAAGAGTATGAAGGACTATATTAACGATCTAGTCCTATGTTATGATCTAGTCCTCAGGGAGCTTGATCACTTCTCCATTCCTCAGGTCATTATGCTGTCCCATTACATTGATAATATTATGCTGACCAGACCTGATGCATAGGATGTTGCAACTACTCTAGACATCTTGGTAGGATGCATGTATGCCATAGAATGAGAAATAAAACCCACAAAAATTCAGGAGCTGGCTTCTGAATGGTTAGATGAGGTTCAAAACTGCACATCTGGCCATTTGGAATATTCAGGGCTGCCCTCTAGAGAAAAAAAATTTAAAAAAGAAAACTACACCTAATTCTGGGCCTGGTGTATTGGTTTTCGGTTGCTGCATAACAAATTACCACACGAAGGAGGTGTGTGTGTGTGTGTGTGTGTGTGTGTATAAAATCTCACAACATAATAAGAGTGACATCCCATCACCTTTGCCATATATTTTCTGTTGGTTAGAATGAAGTCACAGGTCCTGCCAAATTCAATTCAAGGGAAGGGGATTATTCAGGGCTGTGAATGCTGGAAGATTAAGATTACTGGGACTCAGTTTAAGATCTGTCCACTACACTTGGACTCTTCAAAATTCTGTTCTGGTGATGTGGGGATAGCAGAATCACCACCCCAGGTCTCAGTTACACATCCCAGACCCCAGAATCCCTCATTCCTTAGCACTTCACTGCATACTCTGAGCTCCATTCCTTACCTCAAAAGACTTCAATATTCATATATATAGATACTGAAGCCCAGTTGTCCCCTGCTCCTTGCATGCAGCTACCACTTTTGATCACTACTTAGTACTGAGAGTATATGTTAACAGTGCACTTAACCCTCAGGAGCACAGACCCAGCGAAGCAGAGCCTAAAGGCCTCTTGGGGCTGAGATCTTAAAGCCAATTGGGCGACAAATTCAGGGCTCCAGATAACTGAAGAATATTTGGGGTTGGGGGGCATGGTCTATGAGTGTGTACATCCCCTTGATCCCATACACTAAACTCATGGCCATTTGCAGAAAGGTGACACTGGAAGAGGGAAAGCATGGAGCCTCTAAAGTGTAAACTTCATTACAAGCTTCCTATAGTCTAGGTCTCAGAGAAGCACTATATTCAACAACTGGTTTAACACAGGCACTGGGACAGCCAGCCTCCAAGGTCACCGCAATGGTCCCTGCCTCCTACTGTTTATGTCCTAGTGTAGAGCTGACCTATGTGACCAATAATAAGATATTGTGGAAGTGATGGAGTGTGACATTAACACTAGGTCATAAGAGACATTGTGGCTTCCATCTTACTCTTTCTTGAATTGCTCACTTCTGCAGAAGCCAGCTGTCATGTTGATATGGTTTGAATGTGTCCCATTCAAAATTTTTGTTGAAACTTAATCCTCATTGTGGTGATAGTGAGAAGTGGGGGCCATTGGGGATGTGATTAAGTAATGAGGGCTCCAACTTCATAAATGGATTAGTGAGTGCCCTATAAAAGGGCTGGAGGGGGCTAGCTTAGACCCCTTTTACTCTTCTACTCTTCTTTTGTAGGAGGACACACTGCTCACTTCCTTTTGCCATTTCTGTCCCTATGTCATGTAAGAACACCTAAACAGCATCATCTATTAGGAGGAGGCCTTCACCAGATACCAAACCTGCTAACACATTGATCTTAAGCTTCCCAGCCTTCAGAACTATAAGACATAAATTTTCATTGCTTATACACTATCCAGTCTCAAGTGTTTTATTAGCAGCACAAACAAACTAAAACATATGTCATGAGGACACTCAAGCAGCCCAACAGAGAGAAGTATGTAGTAAAGAACTGTTACTGTCAATAGCCATCAATAGATCAAGGTATCATTTCCATAGCCATGTGATTAGAAGCAAACCTTCTGGATATAGTCAAACCTTCAAATGATTTTAATTGCAACTGACTTCTGGATTGCAACTTCATGAGACACCCAAAGATGGTATTATCCATCTAAACAATTCTTTATTTATTATGTTACTTATCTATTTTTTTAATTGGTAAAGAAAAGAGGCTTAATTGACGTATGGTTCCAAAGCCATACATGAAGCATGGCTAGGGAGGCCTCAGAAAACTTGCAATCATGGCAGAAGGAGAAGGGGAAGCAGGCATGCCCTACATAGCTGGAGCAGGAGAAAGAAGTAAGCCACTCTTTAGTGACTGACCTACAGAAACTGTGAGACATTAATAATTTGTAGTTTTAAGCCACTCCATTTCAGATCTTCTTTGTTATGTGGCAAAATAAATAAAACAAATGTTTCGTACCAAGGGTAGGGTGCTGGAGCAACAAAACCTAACATGTGAAATGGCTTTAAAACCAGCAGAGAGTTTAATCTCAAAGGAGTTTGAAGAGAGTATTGATGAAAATCTAAGATGCTTGGAACACACCATTATCAGAAACCTGATCATCTTTATGAAGGTTGCCTGTGAGAGCTTAAAGGAAAGTAAGGAAAACTTGATTGGAAACTGGAGGAAAGGGATGCCTTGTTATTTAGTGGAATGATGTGGAGAGTAGAAAATATATTCACAGTTTGGGTTGTGGATATAACAAAGGATATTTCCAAAAAGAATGTTGAAGGTGCTGATAGGATTTTTTGGGGGTGGGGTGCTGTTTATAGCAAAATGCTAGAAGAGAAAGTTAAAGAACAGACTTGAGCTTAAACAAAATGGAGGCATAATTTGCTGCTTTCAAAACCCCCAGTGTCTCCAGATGGAATATAATGCTAAAGTTAAGAAAGGGCATCTAAGCAAATATCAAATCTAGAACCCCTCCAGGAAAATACAGTATGAAGATGAAGCCAGTGACACAATTATAAAATCCATTATTACGGCCTCAAAATATATGGAGAAGGACCTCAGAAAAAACAATAATCCATCTAAAAAGATTATGGGTATTGTCCCTAAGCAGTCTCAGCAGAAGCTCAAAGCGGAATGAGCTTATCTAAGAGAGCTGTGTATATGCCTTTTGTCTAATGGAGTAAATTCCCATGTCTTAGTCCATTTTGCACTACCATAACAGAATAACTGAGACTGGGTAATTTATAAAAAACAGAAGTTTAGTTTTTCACGGTTCTGGAGGCTGGAATGTTTAAGATCAAGGTGCCAGCACCTACTGAGGGCTTTCTTGCTATGTCCTCACATGTCAGAAGACAGAAGGGCAAGAGAAAACCAACTCTGTCCATCAAGCCCCTTATAAGAGCACCTATTCCCATTCATGAAGGAGGAGCCCTCGTGACCTAATCACATTATAAAGGCTCCACCTCTTAATACCATCACATTGGCAACACCTGGTTTTGGAGGGGATGTATTCAAACCATAGCACCCAATAAAATTTTCAGAACATAGGGCCTTTTGTAGATAGAGAGATAGAAAGAGAGTTCACCGAAATTCCATGGACCAATCAGAGCCAATTTAAGGCCCCTCAAATGACACTGCATGGATAATTCTGATTTGGACTGCCCATTCATTTTAAACAATGGTGACAAAGTCCTTGTGTCTTTTTTGGTTATAGCCATGAGAACTACTGTGTGTTACTGTGTGATAATACATTGTTAAATGTCAATAGTAGTGAAACAAATGGGTTGTGGATGCATCGTTAACTGTAACAGACTCTTTTCAGACACCTACTAAAAATAAAACATGGTGCTGGGTGTTTTAGGAGAGATAGATAAATAAAATCCTTTAAAGACCCAAACATTCAGATGTCCACCCTCTAAGGCATGGGGCGGGGGGAATATATACAAATATGTAAGTAATGTTAATATACACTAGGATATGAGATGTGCTGCCATAGTATATAGAAAAAGGCATTGATGTCAATTAGCAAGCATCCAGGAAGTCTTAACTAAATGTAGAAACAAACCCTTCTACCCTAAAATCCCTGGCTCCCTCCTTCTCTGATTCTCTACTCTGGTCAACTCAAACTTCATTATTTTTTCCTTAAACAGGTTCCAGATAATAGGCCCATTTCCTCTTTTAAGTTTTCTTTTTTGATAAATATTTCAGACCTACACAAAGGTATAGGAATATTACATCCACAAACCCACCACCCCACTTCAGAAACATATTACAAATAGAGGTGAAGTCCACTGTGCACCTCTCTGCAATTAAATTGTCCTTCTCTCTCCACAATATCTAATCACTGTCCTAAGAAAGTTGCTTATTCTCATATATACCATCTGCACATTCCATGTGTATGCATCACTGCCATGTATGCCTTTTACTATAAATGTGTGTAAGCACAGTCATTACAGTGGTTGTTTTACATGTTTTTAGACTTCATATGCATGGTATAATGCTTATATCCTTCTGGAACTGGGTTTTTTTCCCTTATCCATTTTTCACTGCCACCAGCCAATCTTTGCTTCTTGTTAT
Organism: Cebus imitator; assembly: GCF_001604975.1. NCBI lineage: Eukaryota > Metazoa > Chordata > Mammalia > Primates > Cebidae > Cebus > Cebus imitator. Next base: position 165,702 of record NW_016107504.1, read on the forward strand.
AAGTTGAATCGGGTCCTTCAAAGAGATATGTGGAAGTCCTAATCCCAAAAACCTGTGAATGTGACCTTATTTGAAAATATGGCATTTGCAGAAGTAATCAGTATAAGATGAGGTAATACTGGATTAGAGTGAGCCATTAATCCATGATTGGTGTCCTTATAAAGAAGATACACAAAGACAGAGACACAGGGGAAAACACTTTGTGAAGACATAATAAGATATTAGAGTCATGTATTTGCAAGCCAAAAGATACTAAAAATTGATGGCAGAAGCTAGGAGGGAGGCATGGAACAGATTCTCCCTGAAAGCCTCCAGAAGGAACTAACCCTACCATCACCTTGATTTCAGACTTCTGGACTACAGAACTGAGGCAATAAATTTCTGTTGTTTAAAGCTACTCTGTTTGTGGCAATTCATTGCGGCAGCCCTAGGAAACAAACACATCCCTCCAGGCACTCTGCATCTCAGGCCCCTGAGAATTTTAGTCTCTTTCCCAGTCCATACCACACTGCACTGTTCAGTTTACCTACAACCATACCAAGTTACAGAATTAAGGCTGTTCCTACTATAGGTGAAGTTTGTTTTCCCCCATTCCTCTAAACCAGTGGTTCTCAAACATCAGTGTGTTCAGAAGCACCTGAAGACATGGAAGATTTGTAAAACTCTGATTCCCAGGCTACCTTCAGAATTTCTGATTCAGTAGGTCTGGAGTAGGGCCTGAGAATTTGCATTTCTAACAAGTTTCCAGCTGATGCTGATGCTGATACTGCCAGTTCATACCAGCCCACTAGTACCATGTGGTTTCCATAGAAGCTGGGTCATTCATCAGATTCTTTCAATAAAAGGCAGTGGAGACTAGACCTCTATCTCTGTCATTACACAAATTGTTTATAGCTTTATAGTTTATTTTGGGCTCTAATAACAGAATTTTTAAAAGGCTTACCAAATAGTTGAAAGATTCACCTTAATGATAATATGCTAAACCAAAACAAAAAGATACAAAGATAAATATCAGTATTATTTTTGCAAAAAAATAATCTGCAAAGTACTCATTTAAAACACGCTTTTATTTTTTAACATGAACAAATGCTATCAAACATATGTGTAAAAGGTAAGAGTAAAGTCAGATATCAGTTGGTATCATTTTGTGTAATGAACTTTAACAAAACCAGTGGTTTTAGCTACTGAAAACTAGAAAATTCACGAAAAGGAAATTAATTTCTTCTTTCTCCATCCACTTCTTTCTCTGCCTCCAAGCTATAAGATGAAATAAGAAACAACATTTGTACACCATTAACATACACTAATAACTTTCTAAATCTATGAGTCAACCCTGTGTACATCTGTTGTCTCAATAAGGATAAAACAAAACATTTTCCTTTTGCAACGCAGACCCTTGGATGTTAGAACGCTCATACATTCCATGGCTTCAATGATCAGATCGTATTAACCTTGTTGCCCTCTTGCCCACCACTAGCAATGCTTGTTTTTCTTCTTGAGAGGTCACTTTATGATTTCCATAAATCTTTCCACCTTTAAAGTCTGTTCTCTTTACACAAACCATACATATTCCAGACCCTCAGTTTCCACATGAGAATGAGGCTGTTACCAGACATCCACAGATAAGAAAATTCAGAAAGAGAGTGAAAGGCAATAAAGAAAATATAAGCTAAGACTTAATTACCAATTCAGTGATAAATGCTAATTTCTTTTCTTTTGACTGTCATATGAAATAAAAAGATATAAAAGGAACTAATATTTATGTATTAATCACAAAGTGCAGTCTCACTTGAAATCCTTAACTTTTTACTACTTTATAAGTACAGTAGTCAACCTTCTCAATGACATTATTTGTATAAAAGACTACATTTCTGTGGCCGAGTGGTTAAAGCCCAACTAGTGCATGGCCTGACCACTTTGCTGCTGCTTCTTCTTATGACTTTTCTCTGAACAAGTATTGATCTCCACTACTGGGCCTAATAGGTTTCCCATCTGTAGCAATCTTACAGCTACAGGATAAAGGAATTGTAGCTATGAATGAAGTGCATTTCAGAACGTATTGCCTTCTATTTATCTAATATGCAAATACATTATTAACATTAAACTTTCTCGAATTTTACCAATATTTTGCTTATTTCGCTGACAGAAAAATTAAAAACATAAAGCTATTAGTAAGAGGTGTATGTCAGAAATAGTTAGCTAATACTCAAGACTGTAGATGAATACCTGGATTTTTTGATGGGGCTGTCCTCTGCTGAGTCTAGATCCTTTCAAGTCCTTCACCCAGTTCTTCATTTTCATCCTCTTCTTTCTCCTTTTTGCCTCCAGTTTCTTGAGCCTCTTCATCAGAATTTTCATACTTATATTCAGTGACTTCTTCAGAGAAGCATAATACAGACATTGGGATACTTTCTAGGAAAAAGTATTCCAGTTTATACTGAGTAGCTATATCCTGCACTCTTTGCTCAGGAGAACCTGAAGAACAGAAATATGTAGTGGAATAATAGCTGAGAATGTTCCTACTGATAAGTACAACATTTCCATGAGCCTCATGTTTCTGCTACTTGATATTTTTCACCATAATATTTTCCCCCCTCTTTCCAACAGATCTCACACCCTGTGCTGCTGATTATTCCTGGCCCTTGAAAGAAGAGATCAGAATCATCTGGGTCTGATTACTTGGTATGTTTTTGTCAGAACTTCATTGAAAAATATTTCTTTAACCTAAAGACAAATTTCATGGTGAAGCTCATTGGTTTCTCAACCCCTGAAAGACTGATTTTCATATCCTTTAAGTGCTCTAGTACAAGTTCATCATTTTCTGAGATCATCTTACCAAGAATCCTTACATTTTTAAAAGCTGTCAACCTAAAGCGAGGTATACCATCTATTTGCCCTTTGTTTTTATGCTCTTTCCATTTCCTCCCAAACTCCTCCCTTCCTGACCGCCTACTTCCCACTGACATTCACTTGCTGTGTACTCATACATTACACTGATAATCTCATATCTTTTATCAAAAGAGGTTGGTAAAAGGAAGCACATTTTTTTAAAGAATATAAAGGCCTTTATAGACTTGAGCTACTTGTGCATATGCTGCCTGAAGTTTCCTGACAGCATTGACCTACTGCTCAACCACGGCAGGTAGACTCTGAGCAGCTAAGCCAGCTGTGCCAATGGAAGTTGCAAGCCCCCCCCCCCCAGGACTTTGGTGCCACTCTCAGGCCTCGGCCCCCTATGGTGCATAGGCGTCCCGTCTCCCAGGACTTGGAGGCATCAGCCAGCACCTCACTGTCCCAAGACCTCCACCTCCCCTTCTGTTTCCTCTCCCTGCAGGAATACGGTGATCTTTGCAGGTTCCTCTGGCTCCCGGGGCAAAGCTCCTTCTGCCAGGTCCCCGCCCTGCCAGATCTCGGCTCCCACTCCCGGGTCCTTCCGCTTCTAGAACCTCCCATTCCCGGATCCTCCCGCTCCCCTGGCGCAAGTGTCTCTCCCAGGTTCTCATGTTCCTGGAAACAGCACGCGGTCTGACCACCATGCAGTCTGCATGGAGCCAGACCAACAAAATGGTCATTATATTAATAATAAATATAATATTAAAGGAAATGGATCCGATCCTGGAATAGGGACTGAAACACCACCATGAGAACTCACAGGCACCACCAGCAACTTCAGCATCCTCTTTGCTGTCCTCTTCCTTCTGCTCCTTGTCCTCGTCCTCAGCCTCCTCTTTGTCCCCCTCTTCGAATTCATCCTTTTCCTCTTCTTCATAGTCCTCCTCCTCTCCTTCATAGTCTTCTTGCTCTCCTTCATTGTCCTCCTCATTTCCTTCATAATCCTTCTCCTTTCCTTCATAAACATCCTCCTCTCTTTCTTCTACCTCCTCCTCATCACCCTCCTCCTCCTTTTCACTCTCCTCCTCCTTATCCTTTTCCTTCTCCTCCTCCACCTCAAGTTCCTCTCTCTCCTCTTCTTCTTCCTCCTCCTCTCCCAGCTCCTCCTCCTCTTCTACTAGGGGAAAAAACCAGTTCTCAATGGGGTCCCAGCCCTGATCCAGCTCAACCTCCTCCTCCTCAAAAATGGCTTCTACAGCCTCCTGAAAATCCTCAGGGTCCGCTTCTGCCTCAACTTCAACTACCCATTCTTCAGGCATCAAAGCACCCCCAACAGATCCGGGGTCCAGGGCCGCCCCATAGCAAGGTCCTCTCTGGCTATGTCGGTCCAGGTCTTGCTTCTCGAAAGCAGACATGGCAGGAGGGACTCACCAGTCAGGACCTCAACTGGAGCGGCAAATGGGGCTGCAGTGACAAAGGCAGCAAATATGGCGGCCACCAAAGTCACCGCCACTGAGGAGAGGGAGGCTGCTGGCAGCCAGGCCTACTGCAAAGTGGAGGGGGTGGCAGAGAAGGCAGCCGAACAGGAGACAACAGTCTGTGATAGCGGCTGTGGAGGCCCTGGGACAGCAAGGCTGCGCAAGGTGGGAACCGCCAAGGCTGCCACTAAAATGGCGGCAGACAAGGTCAGCAAGAGGGGCGGAGCCTGGAGGGGTCAACAAATGGCAACTTCCCTTCTTACAAGCTGTAAGCTTATTTGCTGATAAATGAAAATGGATGGGAATGCTCTGTGTCCAATGAGTGAGCGAGGTTCTCAGCTTCTGTTGAAGCCTTAGGGAGCCAGGCTATCCTCCGAGTTTAAGTCTGGTCCTTTTAACTCTGTCGTTGCCAGCAGACTATAGTGTTCTGATATGCTGGGCCTCTTGGGGCATGTGAACTTAATTTTTTTCCCAATTTCCACCTGGAGACACCTTGTGCCAGTAGGGGTACTGTCATTAAAAAAAAATCAGTATATAGATCAAATATCAGTGATGGTAAAGAGAGAGAAAAAGAATTTGGATATTTTAACAATATTAAATCTACTTAGAAAAGAATACATAAAGTTTAAATGGATGCAGCCAGAACGGAGTTGAAGACGTGTTAAAAACAGGAAATTAGCCAGGCATGGCGGGGTGCCGCTGTGATCTAAGATACTCAGGGGGCTAAGACAGGAGCATTGCTTGAAGCTGGGAGGCAGAGATCATGCCACTGTACTCCAGCCTGGGTGACAAAGAGACTCCATTTCAAAAAAGAAAAAAAAAAAAAAAAGGAACTGAAGATTAAATTTAAAGAATGTTGCTAAATCCACTTGCAGCCTCCAAAGAGTGAATAAGGATAGAGAGATGCTGTTTTTAAAGGACCAGGACTAATCATAACAAACAGTAAAAGGGCAAGCTTCCTAGAATGATTTCTGAGACAGCAGTCCAAGACACTTTGTTGTATTTAGCCCCATTTAGTTAAGGCATCAAGTGTAAATGATCTTAAAATTATGAAGGAATCAACAATTATTTTATACTGATTCCTTTTGCCATTGTCACTGAACACAGAAGAACCAAAAGAATTGTAAACTAGAAATAAAATTCTAAGCCCACCCCATCAACTGAACAGACCCCCTCTTGGCCAGGGGGATCCCAAGGAAACCTTAAAAACTGAGTTCCAGCTATTACAAGAAAGAAGGTCAAACATGCCTCATGATACCCCTTCCCTTTTGTAGTGTAGACAACAACCAACGTGCAGAATGTTAAAATAGAGATAATAAGACTGACAAAACAGAATCTTGTGGCAAAAAGATACCAAATTAGAAACAAAACCTAGGACCATGCCAGGCAAGGGTTAAATCATGCCTGCAAGCTATCGATCTTGCTAAACAGGTCATTTTGACCCAGTAATTGTGATTGGCTCAGACATCGCATCCTTATCTTAACTTGATCATCTGACTTCAAGTTTTAGACAGAGCCTTACTCCTTTAACCTATTGGAAATTAAATAATCTCCAAATTCACCTATAATCTGTAAGCTCCCCTTTCCCTCAGCCCTGCACTTCAAGATATCTTGTCGAACCAATGTATACTTTCCATGTATTCATTCAAGTTTTTGCCTGAAACTCCTTCCTCCCTGGAATGTATACAACCAAACTTTATGGCATCCTATTTACAATCAGTAAAAAAATTAAAAAATAAACTTTAATCTGGGTTCCTCAGGACCACTTACTCAAGGCTTTTGGATTAGTGTTTTCCCTGAACCAAAGTCACTTATAATGACTCAAAATAAACTTCTTTAAAATATTTTACAGAATTTGGTTTTTCTGTAAGCAGAATGTCTGATGAATCCTCTGGGTTTCAGACATATTCCTCCCTATCCCCATTATGCATCAATAACCTTTATCTCTGCATGGTGCAGGGGGCCAAAAGAAAAACTACCTCTGTGCCCTCTAAGGCAGATTAATTGGAGAAAAAGCATACACATTTATTAACACATACACAGGAAGAATCACAGAGCAATTGCCCCTTGCCCCAATGGGGCGTAGAAGCTCATACACCATCATGAAGTTACAGAAAGAATGGGGGCTTGGATTCTGGCAAAATAGGTTATAGTGGCTCAACAGGTTATAGGAGCAGGGAGAAGAGAAATTCTATTGAGGGGCAATAAATGATTACTAGGGAGAATGAATAGATCTGGGAACAGAGATTAACTTGTAAATAGTTCTCTTGGAATTTGAATGAGTCTGACAGTTATTACCACGTGAAAGTGTTTGTTCAGGTGTGGCTACATTGTTCACCTTGGTGGGTCCACACTTCAGGCAGAAAAAGATACTTCATCCTGTGCTTTGGAGACAGAAGATTGAGAGACAGTATGGTGGAGGATGGTCAAAGAGATCTAGCTGCTTTTTCATTTCAGCATGACGGAGTGCTATATTTTGGGGTATTGGTTTCTGAACCCCAAGAGTGATAATCAGGGTTGATTTCATTGGTATACAAAACTCCTTTCTTTGCCAGCTGATCCATTGCCATGAGGAAACTGAAAAAACCAGGTAGTACTTGTAGCCTTAAGTTTAATGGAAATAAACCTGTGTCTCTTACTGGAAGCACTCCTTCTTGGGCCACAGGACATCTAATATGGCAGAGATTCAGGGATAGAAGTACACATTCTGCAAGTGTGCTATGGAGAATGATGGTGAGAAGAGCTGTTGTAACCACTCTACGAAGAAAGGATGGACCCTTGTAACAGCTAATTTTAGGTGCCAACTTGACTAGATTGAGAGATGTCTGCATGATTGGTGAAACATTGTTTCTGGGTGTGTCTGTTAGTTTTTCAGGAAAATATTGACATGAGAGTCAGTGAACTGAGAGAGGAAGACATACTCTCAATGTGGATGGGCACTATCTAATCTGGGGCTAGACCTAGAACAAAGCAGCCAGAAGAAGGGAGATATTCAGTTTGCTTGGTTTTCTTTTTCATGTTCTCTCTCTTCTAGAGCGGGATGCCCTTTTCCCTCTCCTGCCTTTGGATATCAGGCTCCAGGTTCTTCAGCCTTTGGACTCTGGGACTTGGACCAGCAACCTCCTAGAGGTTTTCAGCCCTTCAGTGTCAGATTAAAGTCTTCACTGTCCGCTTCCCTGGTTTTGAGCTTTCAGACTTGGACTGAGCCATACTGAGCCATGGTGTTAGAGAAACTTCTCTTCCTGAGTCCGTGAGGGGCGTGGTTTCAAGTGCAGGAATTTCCCGGCTCCCGCCTCAGGCAGCTGAGGCTCTTTAATCAACTCCTCAAGGCAAGCCAGGTAGAGAGTTCTTTGTCTGATCTTCTCATGTGCAGGAAAGCCAGTTAGGGCTTTTGTCCCCCAAATTCCCACCAGAGCTCATGGAGGAGAGGGCTCTGTAACTCAGGATGGTAAAACAAGTAGCCAATCCTGTATCAGAGTCAAAGATCAATCAATCCAGAGGACGTTTGAAAGAACGCCTCTCATTGGACAAGAACATGAATGGGGAGGAATAACTCAAGGGTTAAAACTTCAGCTGCTCCTACCTGAAAGGATTCTTTCTCTGGATCCCCTCCCATGACAGTATGGGAGCTGTCTTCTCTCTCTCTCTCTCTCTCTCTCTGTCTAATAAATCACTCTTACACAAAACTCTTTGGGCCCACAATTATTTGGACAGTAAATTCACTGCGCCTCCAGGTCCCCGTTCCCCATTCTTAGAGCCTACGGAGTCTAGCGTTAGGATTCCTGGTTTTCACCCAGGCGGCCTGGGCTTGGGCTTGACTTCCGATGTGGGAACCAGGCAATCCGGTTGAAGCTTTACTCATGCGGTAACAATAATACAGGCTTCTCTGAGAGCCATGCTAGTGGCTTCTTTCACTCTACAACTTGTAGATAACCTATCACAGAACCTTGCCTTTGTGATTGTGTGAGCCAACTTGCTAATGATAAAGCTGGTCCTCCCCAATTGTATCTTTTCCTATGCAGTGTTGTGAAGCCAATACACAAAACCGAAAGTGAGCCTCGAGCAGTGTAGTCTTTGTTCGATGACCATGAAATTGAGAAGCAGGAGTGTGGCTCAGTTCACTCATGAGAGCTGAGAAAACACAGACATAGGATATCTTTAATGAAAGGGTTGGGCATTAAAAGCAAGGGGCGGAATACTCATGTCTCTTCTGGTAATGGGCAGAGAGCTACTCAAAACCGGAGTAGCACTTTCTGTTTTGTCCTTCTATGGTTTCTTCCAGTTGTCGTCATGAAGGCTCTCAACTGTCATGGTGCTGTGTGTCATTTAGCATAGAAATTAGACTATAATAACTAAGAGGTTCTTCAGAGGTCAACTGACCTTCTATCTCGGATCCCACTGTCTTAGTCCATTTGGCCACGAAAGAAATTTCTGACTTCAGGCAGCCTGTATCTTAATGAGAGTTTAAGGCAGGGTAGAAATTTACCTGGACCATGTAGGCATTACACTGGGTAACAAATTTTCCCTACAAGCCCCACCTAAAATTTAATTACGGTGTCAAGACAGATAACATCATACACATAGCAAGAAGGTATGACTTATTATTTACATAATACATGCTTTCAGAGGCAAGAAGGGCAGGCTTCCCAAGATGATTTGAAAATGGCTTGAGAAAGTTGAAAAAGAAGACTGACTTCAGGTTTTTGTTGTGGTTAGGTTAGAGAGAGGGTTCAGGATGAGGGTTCTGATTGCAAAAGTATAGACTCACATAGTTTGAACCTCCCACTAGTGCCTAAGGAGAGATTACCCAGGACTTTTTGTCAGCTTGCCCAGATATGGGGTGCAGGGGTAGAAGGGAAGCTGAGATATAAAAGCTCTCACCATTCAAATATCCAAAAATGGAATCAGACTCCTTTGTATAAAAGCCAGTCTGATTTTTACCCCTTGGTTGCCAGATTCATATACTCTAGATGTGGGAGACGCAGCATCATATATCAATTTTTAGTTCAGATCTTGAAGGAAAGTGCCCCAGGTGCTTAAAGTGTTGCACCTGAACTGATACATTAGCTGAGCTGCTTCACTTGAATAATAGAATGAAAACAAACACAAAGGAGATGCTGATGAACATACATACTACTCCCTGGTGAGCCTGACTGTAGTCTAAGGCCAGTCTATTTTTCATTAAAACCTACCTCAAAAAACTTTAGATGGATTTGCTAATGTTTTAGAGTTTGTGTTATATCATTTGTATAGTATCTGAAATTAATGATTGGTTCCTGACCATTGTCTCTGGGGCATGGACATTGATGCCAGGGATATAGAACAAGGAGTCAAAGTACCCCCAAGCTAGGACAGCTGTCTTTACCCAGTGTCCCAAGAAGGGATAAAAGGGAAAGCATCACCTTCAGTGATTACTGTGAGCAATACATAAGCTTAAAAAATCATCACTACCCCCAGTGGAAAGATGTTCTGTGGCCCCATTCTCCAATACGTATAAGCATATAACCCATAGAGGTTTTTTACACTCGGTTTTGTATTGGTTTGGTAAATCACATGGGTGGCATCACTGAGCAGACACAGTTTTGACAGCCATACATCGTATAGGCAACTGATGCCTCAAGAGAATCAATGTGGGTTTGTACCAGTCACACACAAACAATACTGCACTGGTCAGAGTGTCTGTACATGTATGAAGGGGTCCAAGTTTGATAGCTGTGGCCATAGAAGATTTTCAGCTCTTCAGCATGTAGATGAGAATGATGGACCTCAATATGAGTCAGTCAGCTGCTGCTAACCGCTTGACTCAGATGGACCATGGAGATATTTGCCAAGCAGTAGTACTGAATCCAGGGGACATAGAACACTGATTGCTCCTTCATTCCCATACCTTCCAAAGTCTAAGGACCCCATATACTGAGATTTTTACTCTCCCCAAAGTGATGAGGTTGTTGCTGTCCCTCCATGGCCACACAATCAATTTGTCCTAATCCAGTAGTCAGTACCTTGTCTATTCATCCATCCATTTCCCACCTGCTCCTAGACCCATCCAGATATGCCATGGGTTGTGTGGGCTACGGTACAATGGTAGGAATTTCAGTGATCCATGGTATTATCTATTGTGGCTTGAGTGAGCCACTGCAGAGGTAAATCTAAGCTTCAGAAATTCTACCAACAGATCATTATCCTTGCGACCTGTAACATCCCATGACCAATGACAGAACCTAAGTGATAGCAGGCACAATAGGTTGGAGTCTTTCTCACTTTCCTGTCTAAATAAGGTGAAAAAAAGAGGAATGATTGGATATTGTCAGTGTGGAGCCATTAATCTAGAAGGCTGGTCTCCTTGTTTTCTGACCCCTTCTCTCCTGACACTCACACAATCATTAAAAAATAAATATTTCTTACAGGGAGAAGCCTCAGATAATAACCATACAGTCTGACTATGATGTGTAATCCACAATTCTGGCAATATGGGTTGCACAGAAATATTTTACAGTCAAGGTTTTGAAAATTTACTCCACCTCTTGATGATGTCAGCAGCCTGAGCATGAAAAGCGGCATGGGATGCACGGCAAATGACATGCCCATCGGTGCACTGTTGGGTGTCCTTAACCTTGAACACTGTGCCTTGGAAGACTGTAATTGGCATAAACATAGTAGAACTCAGACTCAAGTGTTAACATGGTATCCCTAAAATCTGCAACTCTTTTTTTTTTTTTTTTTTTTTTTTTTTTTTTTTTTTTTTTTTTTTTTTTTTTTTTTTTTTTTTTTTTTGAGACGGAGTTTCACTCTTGTTACCCAGGGTGGAGTGCAATGGCGCGATCTCGGCTCACCGCAACCTCCGCCTCCCGGGTTCAGGCAATTCTCCTGCCTCAACCTCCTGAGTAGCTGGGATTACAGGCACGCACCACCATGCCCAGCCAATTTTTTGTACTTTTAGTAGAGACGGGGTTTCACCGTGTTGACCAGGATGGTCTCGATCTCTTGACCTTGTAATCCACCCGCCTTGGCCTCCCAAAGTGCTGGGATTACAGGCTTGAGCCACCGCGCCCGGCCGAATCTGCAACTCTTACACAGGCATGGCACCTTTGCAGCTGGAATAGATTTCAATGGCTATTAGATACCAGAAATAGCCACAAGATGGCAGCAGAGAATGGAAGTAGACTCGGTCAGGAATGGTCAAAGTTCAAAGCTGTGTCACCTACTGACAGACGACAGAGATGGAATTCGTGTGTGTGTGTGTGTGTGTGTGTGTGAGCAACATGGCTGTTTATTCACCTGGGTGCAGGTGCGCTAAGGCTGAAAAGGGCATTAGCAAAGAGCAGTGGAATAGGAGTTGGTTTCATAGGTTTGGGTAGTTTTTTGGGGGGCGGTGGTGTTGCAGAGTAAGTTCAGTTACAGTGGTAGGGGGTAGAGACAAGGGAGTATACATGATCACAAGTTCAGCTACAATGGCAGGGTTGGGTGAGAGGTATTCACATTATCATAAGAACAGTTAAGATGGCAGGGTTGGATGACGGGCTTGTCCGGGGAAGCTCCCCCGCCCAGTGATTAGGGACAATGACGAACTGGAATTCTTTTCAGCCCCTTGAATTATGGTGGAAGGGTCACTTGCCCGGTCCTATGAATATAGATAGCATTGTTATACACATACAATTGGCCACATTGTTTGATTTAGGCTTTTCTGAGTATGGATGCTTTCCATTGGTATTTACATGGATTACATAAATGTTCTGTCTGGCTGCAGAAATGGCTTTCCAGAGTTCCTGGCCTAACAGAGGGATGCTTTGTATATACCAGTAGTCATTCCCCATGAATTCAAACAGACAGCTGAGCTGTTTTCACTGAAACTAACCCAAGTTTGATTGAAAATATATTATGCCATTTCCCTATGAGTATTGTATAGGACAAGGATGGTAGTATTCAAATCAGCCCATTGTGCTGACTGGCCCGCACTGCAGGAGGTCTTCCAGGGTTGTCCTTGGGGCTGGGGCTTAATTACTGCCAATATCCAGTGATACCATTAGCTTTTACTTTCGCTGAGTCATGAGTAATCCAAGGTCAATCATCCTTGGGGATTTGGAAGTGTGGTCACCAAATAGCAAATGGCTTCCTTTGTGAATGAACAAGGGGAGGTTCAAAACCTCTAAAGCTATGTAACTTTCTTTTTTTGAGATGGGGTCTTGCTCTGTCGCCAGGCTGGAGTGTAGTGGTGCAATCTCAGCTCACTGCAACTTCCACCTCCTGGGTCCAAGTGATTCTCCTGCCTCAGCCTCCCGAGTAGCTGGGATTACAGGCATGTACCACCATGCCCAGCTAATTTTTGTATTTTAAGTAGAGACGAGGTTTCACCATGTTGGCCAGGATGGTCTCAATCTTCTGACCTCATGATCCGCCCGCCTCAGCCTCCCAAAGTGCTGGGATTACAGGCATAAGCCACCTTGCCCAGCCTATGTAGCCTTTTTCTATAAGGAGAACACAGTTGTGGAATCAGATTTGCCTCTCTCTTAAAAATAATATTCTCATTTAATAAGAGAAGGTTTTGTGCCTTTCCAACTTTGCTGTAAGCATCTGAATGAACAAACCCGAGATGGAGGTACCTGGGCAAAATGTTACATGGCAGTCCAGAATAACGTTCTCATTCTCCACAACTTCCCAATAGCAGTCCAGTTACTTATTTCCCAAATGGAGTGTGATGGGTAGCCTGGTCAGGGAAGCAGTAAGTTCAGAACTCCATGGGCACATTCTGGTGGAAGCAGTCTCTCTTTGGTAGAAACTCAGCACAGCCGTCATCAGTAGCAGATACTTGTAGTTCCAAGGAGCCACTGGGGTTTTACAGGCCCATGTTACTGCCCCGGCCTACCTGTTTTTACTGTAACCAGTTAAATTTGCTAGATTTTCTGCTCAACACATACATAGGGTACAACAAACTGTCTGGATGAGGCACATATTGTCTCGAATATTCAAACAGTCAAATTCACTTCTGGGCTTCTTTTTAGGAAGCAGTGAGTCAAAAGGCAAACTTTCCCTTTTGTATCTTGGAGATTGATATTTGAGACTAAGCCCACAAGGCTCGCATTAATTTGACTTGGATGGTTGATCTCTACATCTTATTAGTAGTAATGAGCCATCCCGTGGCTTTCATGCAAGTCAGCAAACAGCCATTACCACTTGTTCTTTATTAGTGCCTACCAGCACAATATCATCAATATATTGGAATCAAGTTATCCAAGAAGGGAAAAAAACTTATTCCATATGTCTGCATACTCATTGGTGGCAGACAACAAGAAAATTCAGGTTCTCCAGATATAGCATAGTAATTGTGTGGGAGCTGCAGGGACAACCACTGAATTCAGTTGGCAGTAATCCACCATAAGCCTCCACCTCAATTCACCTGTTTCACTAGACTCTCAGTGCCATTGTTGAGACATAAAAGCTTTCAATATTCCTACTGTCTTTAAGTCATTCATCAAGGCCTCGATTACGTTTTCATCTCCTGGAATTCTATATGTTTCTGTAGTGAAATACAAGAGAGAACTGGAAGTCTAGTTGGTGGTTTTAGTATAATCTTCCCACTATCCTCACATTGCAAGATGCTGTTTTTCACAAGTGGAAGAATCCCCCTTCTTAGACTCGATGAATACTCACAGTAAGTGCATGTAAAACAGCAATAGCAGTTATACATCAAGCAGTAAGAGTAACAGCAGTGGTGCACAATGGTAGTCTAAGTGACCACACCCAGATGGTTACAGTTAATTCCCTTCCCCATTTTACTACATCACCAAATTCAACCAATTCACTTGCAGTCTTTGCCTCTCAAGAGAAACTAATAAGGCAGTTATTTAAGCACTGGTATCCAAACAAGCCACAAAATATCTCATCTCCTACCTTTACCCCCTGCCACATTGTACCCTTGCAGATGTATATGACTTCTGGGCCCCACTGGGGACAGAAAGACCTAGATCTCACACTTAATCCACCTTCTTCACATCAGAATACATGAGCTTAGGGTCAGGCAGTGGAAGTGCTGAAGGAATGATAGCCAGCTGGCTACCATACGATAATAAGGCCTATAATGAGGAAGTGAGAAGCCAGTTGACTATCAATCATTCCAACTGGCTTTTTGCTTCCTCCTATAAAGAGGGAGCCCACAAATGGGATACCCAGACTACCAACATTTCCATCCAGCTAACTAGCAATAGCATCATACTTCCTCCTATAAAGAGATATTGATTTCCATGGAGAAATCTGTCCCACTGAGGTGCTTTAAGTTTCAACTGGATGAACAATTGCCTGTTTGTGCCCCTTCTCCCTATGCCCATAGCTCCTATCTGAACCCAATTGCTTCAGTGCTCAACCCATTAATCTCTTCTTTGAGAAAATCTCTTTTACAGCTAAATCTACATTGACTTACGGCTAGGTCCCTTTGTATGGGATTATTCTTTTTCCTATCCTTCTTTATTTTACCTCAAATTACAGAAATTTTGCTTGGATGAGGATAGGTCGTTATCTCGGGCATTTGTCAACTTATAATCATAGCCACCTGCACAGGGCCTCAAAGTACTAACAACAAAGTTAGTCATCACTTTAGGGAGGCAGAACATAAACACTTACCAGGCATTCTCTGGATGAAAGGCTCATTAGCAAAATTACCATTCTGCCCATGGTACAGTCAGTCTGGAAAAAAAAAAAGCTACAACCACCATGTTTTGAACAGCTTCCTCCTTGGTATGCTCCCCAGGTTTAACATAATGTCGTCATTCAAATAGAAACTGAAAGCAGCAAAGCCATGGTTTGTGACATGATTCTGCCCTGAATGAATAGTCTACATGAATCATATGTGAGACGGCCTGCTCGATTTCATTCACTCTGTAAAGCATAACAGTTCTTGTTCTGGCACAAGATGCACCAACTGAATCTCTAACAGCACCCCATTCTTTTGACAGAAGTTTTATTAGATTTCCCTCCTTTTCTTCCTGGGTGCATCTTACTATTCTGTATGGGGTTATGTTGCAGTTATAGGAAATAATTGTAGTCATGCCTTTCAAGTGGGGGAAAGTTGTACCTTTCTCTTTGACAGGATTCACAGGTATTTCCCTTGTCCCCTACTTTGTAGAAGAGGATGCCATTTGAATAGTTTATTGTAATCTGACCTCTTGCACTCAGTGTCTATTCATCAACTCACCTTATGTTCAAAAAGCGACCATTTACCTTCCCCTTAATTTACTATTTGGGCAGACACATTCGCTTCTATGTCCCAGGGAGCTTCCTTATATCCCTGAATTGTCCCATAGGTCCCTGCCTTTTCTTTTTCAAAAAGTCATTGTCTATGTTGGCACCTTGCTTCCTATGCCAATGCTTTCAAAAACTCCTTCATATGGGATGGCATGGAGTAGCTAGACTCCAAAGGAAATGACTAAGAAAGCAAATCAGTTTGCCACACACTACAGGTGCCAAAAGAAGATAAAAAGATTTAATGACTCAGAGCAAAACAATTTATTATTTACTGTACATCAAACAGCAGAAATATCAACCTGGTAGCACCAATTTATGTGTCTCCAACTTCCGCTGTGCAACCTGGCAAGAGCAGGTGCTGGCTATAAACACTGGGTTGCACCACAGCTGAGCAACCAGAGCCAAGGGTTTAGCACCTTTCTATAGCAAGCAGTTAACCAGCCAGTCATTTTCTCCTAGGAGTGAGTAGTCATATAATGGTTCTGCTGTGTGTCATGTCAGTAATGCTCCTTTATTCTCCCTGATTCACATTAAAAGCCCCAAATCTACTCCCACATATGTTCCCGGGGTTTGTGCCAGTATATTTGAGCCAAGTTTTCCATTTTCTTCAGTTGTAAGCTCTTTCCTCTGAGAGCAGGGACTTTACTTCTCTGCTCTGCCTATAATGCTAATTGGTTTGATGGCAATGAGAGTGTGGATGTTGAATGTGCCATTATGTAAATCTCCTGTGTTGGTAATGTGTTTCAGGGTCTCCAAGTATGAGGAGGTTGCTCTCCTCTAGCAAGTCAGAGCGGCAGTTATAGGGGAACTGTTACTGATATGGAAGATTGAGGGGGATCTGGTAGTTCAAGATTCGCAGGCTGTTTCATGCAAATCTCCCTAATCCAAGGTCTCACAGTCACTGTTTTTCATGAAGTCTCAGATTTTGACATAGGACACCTCTTCAAGTTATATATCTAGCGTCATTTTGAATCGCTACCACCCTTACAATTAGTTCCCAGCCCTGATTTTCAGCACAGTCTTCCTTGCTGCTGCAGATGAGGTTCCCTTTAAGCACTGCTGCATAGAAGCCTTCTGGATTTTACAAGGGCCTAGGGTTGATATGAGTATGATATTTTCATTTCTGTTTTATTAATTTTTACTTAAATACAATCTACAGGAAAAAGATGAACCAACTATAAGCACAAAATTCTACGGATTCTCAGTGTGAATGCATCCATTTAACACCACTCGGAGTGAAAAGCAGAACACTGTCACATCTCAGAATCCCCACTCATTCCTGCTTCAAATTATGAAACCTCCTGAGAATGAACACTTATCTGACTTCTATCATCATAGATTAGTTTTGTCTGTTTTTGAGCTTTATATAAAAAGAGTCATATAATACTATGACTTCTTTTGTAACTAACTTCTTTTGTAAGATTCATCCGTTTGTGTGAGTAGTTATAGATTGTTCATTTTCATTGCTGTGTGCTATTTTATTATGTGAATACAACAGAATTTATTTAATCATTTTACTTTTTATAAATGGGCAAATTTTAAAATCATCGTCTTGTATTAATAGTAATGCTATGAACAATCTTACGCATGTGTTCTAGTGAACATATGCATATATTTCTGTAGCGCAAATACCTATAAGTAAAATTTGCTGTATTATAGGTTGTGCATAAATTCATACATATTAGATATTGCCATGTAAATTTCCAAGGTAGTTGTATTAATGTTTACTTCCAACAGCAGTGTATGACAATTCCAGTTGCTCATGTCTTCACAAAGAAATGATATTTCTATCATTTTTCTTTTGATCTGTTCAGATGTGAGAGTAAAAGCATTACTGTATGGCTTTAATTTTCATTTCCCTGATCCTGATGAATAATGAGGTTGAGAATTCTTTTATTTGTTCACCAGTCATTTATATTAGCCATTTTTTTCTGAACTGTCTGTTTGTTTTTTCCCATCATCCAGCGGGTTGTTTGCCTTTTCTTATGGATTTGTAGAAATTCTTCATATATCCTGGATACAACTTCTTTGTTAGGTACATGAATTCAAAATAAATACTCTCATCAATGGACCGCCTTTTCTCTTTCTTAATGGTACCTTTGATGAACAGATGTTCTTAAGTTGTATATGTTTCCCTTCTTTCTTTATTGTCAGTAATTTGTTTCCCTCTTAGTATGTCCTGTTAAGAAAATTGTTACTTATCACAAAGTCATGGACATTCCCTGCATTCTCTTTAAACTTTTTTTTTAACTTTCACATTTGTATTTGCAAACCTTCTTCAATTGATTCTTGTTTTGTTTTGTTTTGTTTTGTTTTGTTTTGTTTTGAGATGGGGTCTCACTCTGTCATCCAGGCTAGAGTGCAGTGCCACAATCTCAGCTCACTGCAGCCTCTGCCTCCCGAGTTCAAGCGATTCTCCTGCCTCAACTTCCCGAGTAGCTGGGACTACAGATGAATGCCACCACACCCAGCTAATTTTTGCATTTTTGGTAGAGACGGGGTTTCACCATGTTGACCAGGCTGGTCTTGAATTCCTGAGCTGAAGTGATCCACACACCTCGGCCTCCCAAAGTGCTGGGATTACAGGCGTGAGCCACTGCGCCTGGCCCCAACTGATTTTTGTGTATAGTTGGAAAAGTGGTCATGCAAGATTAATTTTTTTTCAAACAGATATCCAACTAACATCAGTTCTTGAAAAGGCCATTCTTTCTTTATTATACCTCAGTGTCACATTTATCATGGATCAGGTGACTCCTATGTATATATATGTTTACACATACATTTTATGTTCTTTGTGATGAATCAGTGTATATATACTTATATATGTACTTCGTACCTTAATTCTTATAGTTTCATAAGTAAGTTTGAAGGGCACCAATCTATGTCCTCCTTTTTCAAGATTACTTCTGTACTTTTCCCATTCTGCATTTTCATATACCTACACTGTCCAATATGGCAGTGACAAGTCATGGATGATTAAATTTAAATTTAAAATAATTAAAAATAAATCCAATTTTCGAATTCAGTTTCTCAGCCACTTCAGCCACACTTCAAGTGCTTAATAACCAGATACTGACTATCATAATGAGCAGCACAGATATAGAACATGTCCATTATCTCAGAAAGTTAGACAACACTACTAACACATTTCAAATGCTTGCCACTTTTCACATATATACACACTCAAACAAAACCTAGAGGGATAAGGATTTGGTTTGGGTTTAATCTTTAGATCAACTTGGGGAGACCAGATGTCCTTGCAATAATGAATCTTACAATCCTTGTGAACAGCCCTAGCCCCAGTTGTTAGTAGCTGAGCTATGATGATTAACACTGCATAACTAATGTTAAAAAAAGGCAAAAACAGTAAGAAAAAGAAACATAGAAGAAGCTGTTCCCTATCTTCTACAATTTATTAACCAGAATATCCAGGATACAATAAAAATTTCTAGATATGCAAAACAGAAAAGTATAATTCATAAGTAGGAAAATTAAAAGTCAATAGAAATGAATCAATAGGTGACATATGTTAGAATTAGCAGTAAGAATGCAGTATAAATTGAGGACTCTTTCAAATTAATTGACCTAATTTATATCTCTAGAATGCTGCCTAACACATTTTTTTTTAAGTGCTTATGGGCTTTTTAGTTAAACTTTTATATGCTGAGCCATAAAACAAGACTTAATAAATTTCGAGTATCAAAACACAAAGTATGTTCTTCCACCACAATATAATTAAATTAGAAGTTAATGATAATGTGATCTCTAAAAAATTCCCAGATGTTTGGAAGTAAGCTGAGCAACACTATTGAAAACAACCCACAGGTGAAAGAAGATATGACAAAGGAAACTGGAAGATAATTCAAGCAGAATATTTGGTAGAATTTACTAAATGGAGGGCTGGGAGCCAGCTAATACCAACTCTTGAAAGATATTGTTAGAATATCTTCCCAACTCTGCTTTCAATGACATCACATTGCTAGCTTGAAATCAGCCACAGTACAAGGTTTTATACCACAGAAATTGACAAATGCTAAGAAATGCTAAAAATAGAGCTTCTTCTGACCATTGCTCCCCGCCAACCAACCCAGAAGAAAAATTTGCTAAACATATACCAGAATGCCACTGAATTTACCAGTGAAGCCATCTGGAATGGGAGTTATTTATGAAGATCTTTTAAAAATATTATTATTATTGATGTACGTTTTGTTTACGCAATTCACTATTTTGAAGTATACAGTTCAATAATTTGTTGTAAATTTATCAAGTTGTACAATCTTTACCTGCTATGGTTTGGATATGGTTTATTTGTCCCCACCAAAACTCAGCTTGAAATTTGATCCCCAATGTAATGATGTTGGCAAGTGGAGCCTAATGGGAAGTAATTGGATCATGGGGGCTTCACCTTCATGGGTTGCTTGGTGCCATTCTTCCAATAGTGAGTGAGTTCTTGCTCTGGTGAGACTGGGCTAGTTCTTGTGGTAATAGATTAGTTCCCCCAAGAGTGGGTTGTTTTCAAGCTAGGTTGCCCCTTGTGTTTTAGCTCTTTACATGTGTCCACTTTCCCACTGATCTTCTTCACCCTGATATGATGTCGCAGAAAAGCCCTCATCAGAAGCCAAGCAGATACAAGCCCTGTGCTTCCTGACTGTCTCAGCCTGTGAAACCATGAGCTGTGTCTTGTGTCTAGTTTCCTCCAGCTAGTATATTATTTTCAATGTTCATTCATGTTGTAGCATACATGAGTACTTTATTCATTTCCATTGCTGAATAATATTCTATTACATGAATTGATCATATTACATTTATCCATTCAACAACTGGTGGACTTTTGCGAGATTTCCAGTTTGGGGATATTATAAATAATGCTGCTCTTTTCATTCCTGCACAAGTTTCCTGAGGACATATGTTTTTATTTTCCTGAGGACATATGTTTTTATTTTTCTGTTTTTATTTTTCTAGGAGTTAAATTTTTGAGTCATAGAGTAACTTAATACGTAACTTTCTGAGAAACTGACAAAACATTTCCAAGTGTCTGTATAATATTACAATCCCAGCTACAGTACATGTACCTTTAATTTTCTCCACATCCTGTGCAACACTTTTTAGTGTCTATCATATTTATTTTAGCCATTGTCATAAGTGTGAAGTAGTATCTTATGGTATTAATTGGCATTTCCTAATGACTAATAACGTCGAGCTGCTTTTCATGTGCTTATTGGCCATTTATATATCTTCGTTGAAGAAATATCCATTCAAATCATTTGCCCATTTTTTTCATTGTGTTATTGGTCTCTTTATTGTTGGATTAAAAAAGGTCTTCCTATATTCTGACACAAGTCCCATCCATTTCAGATACAAACTTGGAAAACATTTTCTAAGTTTGTGAGTTCTCTTTTCACTTTCTTGATGATGTAATTTAACAAACAAAAATTTTAATTTTGATGAGGTTTAATTTATCTAATTTTCTGTAGTTAGGCTTCTGGTGTCAAATCTAAAAAGTCTTTGCCTCACCCACAGCCATGAAGATTTATTCCTATGTAAATTTTTTTGTGAGTTGTCTTCTCACTTTCTTGATGGTGTAATTTAACAAACAAAAGTTTTTAATTTTGATGAAGTCCAATTTATCCTTACTTCTTTGATTATGCTTCTGGTGTCATACATAAAAAGACTTAACTTGCCCCCAGTGATGAAGATTTACTCTCATGTTTTATTCTAATGATGTTATTATTTTAGCTGTTATGTTCATGTTTATGATTCAGTTTGAGATAATTCATATATGCTGTCAGGTACAGTTCTAAATCCATTGTTTTACATGCAAATACCAAGTTGTGCCAACATTATTTGTTAAAAAGACCACCCTCTTCCCCCATTGAATTGTCCTGGTACTCCTTTGACAATCCAGTGACTATAACTGTAAGGATTGAGAACATTTTCTTTTATTCCTAGGTTCTAGAGGGTTTTTATCAAAAAAAGGCTATTGGAGTTTTCAAATACTTTTTATTCGTCTATTGAGTTCATGCGCATTTTTTGTATTTTATTCTATTTACATGGTGCATTACATTACAGTCGTATGCTGCATAACAATGTTTTGTTCAACGTCAGACTACAGATATTACAAATGGTTCCATAAGATTATAATGAAACTAAAATATTTCCTATTACCTAGTGATGTCATACTCATCATAACTATAATGTCATACCCATCATAACTTTGTAGAAAAACACATTGTTCATATGTTTGTGTTGATGCTGTTGCAAATAAACCTATTGCAGAGCCAGTTAGTAAAATAGTATAGCACAAACAATTAGGTACAGTATTTGACAGTCATAATAAATATGTCATTGGTTTACATATTTACTATACTATACTTTTTATTGTTTAGAGTGTACTCCTTCTACTTAAGAAAAACGTAACTGTAAAACAGCCTCAGACAGGTCCTTCAGGAAGTATTCCAAAAGAAAGTCATTGTCATAGGAGATGAGAGATCCACGTGTATTGCTCTTGAAGACTTTCCGGTGGTATAAGACGTACAGGTAAAAGATGATCATACTGATGAGTCTGACCCTGTGTAGGCCTAGGCTAATGTGTGTGTTTTTGTTTTAGTTTCTACAAGAAAAGTTTAAAAACTTTTTAAAAACTCTTAAATGTAGAAAAAAAGCTTATAGAATAAGGTTATAAAGAAAATGTTTTTGTACAGCTGTAAATGTCTGTACTTTAAGCTAAGTGTTATTACAAAAGAGTCAAAAGTTTTAAAAATTGAAAGCTCATAAAGTAAAAAATATTACAATGAGCTAAGGTAAAATTATCATTGAAGAAAGACAAATATTTTTAAATATAGTTAGTGTAACCTAAGTATACAGTGTTTACAATAGTGTACAGTAATGTCCTAGGCCATCACATTCACTCGCCACTCATTCACTGACTCACCCAGAGCAACTTCTAGTCCTGCAAGCTCCATTCATGGTAATTGCCCTATATAGGTATACCATTTTTTATCTTTAAGATAATATTTTTACTGTTTCTTTTCTAGGTTTAGATATGCTTAAATACACAAATACCATTGTGTTTTAATTGCCTACAGCATTCAGTACAGTAACATGCTAGTCTTGTAGCCTAGGAACAATAGGCTATACCATATAGCCTAGGTGTATAGTAGGCAATACCATCTAGGTTTGTGTAAGTACACTCTAGGATGTTGGCAAAACAAAATCATCTAACGACATGTTTCTCAGAACACATCCCTGTCATTAAGTGATGCGTGACTGTAATTGATACTCACTTATCAAACAAACCTTGAATTCTGGGATAAATCTCATTTAGTCATGATGTAAAATCCTTTTCATGTGTTGTTGGGTTAGGTTTCCTAGCATTTTGTTGGGGATTTTTTCCCTATGTCTTCTCAAGAGACATTAACCTATAGTTTACTTTATGTGTAATGTCTTTGTCTGGTTTTGGTATCAGGTTAATCCTCACCTCACAGGATGAATTGGGAAGTACTCCTTCCTCTTGGATTTTTTGAGAGATTTTGTGAAGAATTTGTGCCATTTTGTTTTTTAAATATTGGACAGAGCTCATCTGGAAGCCATCAAGGGCTGGGTTATTTTTGCAAGGATTTTTAAAGTACTAGTTCAGTCACTTTGTTACAAGTCTTTTCAGATTTTCTATTTATTATTGAGTGGTTTTTAGTTTGTGTCTTTTTAGGAAATTTCCCATTTGATCTAGATTAACTAATTTATTGACATACAATTGTTAATAGAATTTCTTTGTAATTATTTTTACTTCTGTAGGTTTTTTTTTTTTTATTAGTAGTGTCCCCTTCCTTATTCATGATTATGGTGGTTTGAATTTCACCTCTTTCTCTTGGTCATATAGCTAAAGCTTTGTGAATTTTGTTGATCTTTTTAAGGAACTAAATTTTGATTCATTGATTATCTGTATTTTTTTTCTATTTTCTATTTATTTCTGCCCATTCTAATCTTTATTTCCTTTCTACTTGCTTTAGGTTTAGTTTGTTCTTGTTTTCTCACTGAATTTCACAAATTCAGTTGTAACTGTTATAAAAATGACAAAAAAAACCCTTAAATACTAAGAAGACAAACAAGCTAATTTTTGAAATGGGCTAAATATTTGAATTGGCATTTATCCAAAGAAGATATATGAATGGCTGATAAGCATAGGATATAATCTCTAATATCATTAGTCATTGGGTATATGCCAACCCAAACTACAATGAGATACCAATTTACAACCACTAGATTGAGTATAATGAAAAAAAAAAGTGTTGGTAAGGATATAAAGAAAATGAAAGTTTCATACATCACAGATAGGATTGTAAAATTATGCAGAAATATTGGAAATTCTTTGGCAGTTTTTCAAATAGTTAAACATTGAGTTATCCTATGACTCAGAAATTCAACTTTTAGTTACATATCTCAGAGAAATAAGAGCTTATGTCCACATAAAAACTTGTATAGGAATGAAAATAGCAGCATTATTTATAAAAGCCCAATATTGGAAACCTCTCAAAGGTCCACTAACTGATGAATGGCTAAATAAAATGTAGTCAATTCATGTGATGGAATATTATTCAGCAATGATAAAGAATAAAATATTGATGTATGATACAACATGGATGAACTTTGAAAACAATATACTAAGTGAGAGAAGGCAATTACAAAATATGAAATATTGTATAATTCAGTTTATATGAAATGTCCAGTATTCTGGGTAAACTCATTCAGACAGTGTTGTAATTAGTGGTAGGCTAGGAATGGGAGTGGAAAAGGACTTCAAAATGATTACAAGGCTTTGTTTTGGAGTGATAAAATAGTTCTGACATTAGATAGTGTTCATGTTTGAACAACTCTGTGAATATAGCAAAAAGCCCAGCATTGTACATGTTAAAATAATTAATTTTAGGATACATAAATTATGTCTTAAGAAAGAGAAGAGAGATCAAGAGATGAAGAGGGATGGGACATGGTAAAAAGGGGCCATGAGATGTGTAATTGCAGTTCTAGAAGGAGAAAAGCCAAAGAATGGATAAAATAAATATTGAAAATGAAAATAGCACATATTATAAAAATAATAAAAGATATCAAGCCATGTATCAAGATGTGCTACAAATCCCAAGCAGAATGTATGCAAAGAAAATCACACATAGGTGCATTACAATAAAATTACTGAAAAAGGAAAATATTAAAAAATTAAGTCCACAGAAGATACTTAAATGGAGTTTACAACAGGAAATTGGTTAAAATAAGTGTTCAAAGTGCCAAAAATAACTACCACTCCAAGGCCTGGGAAAGCAATGGGGATATTTGGGTAAGACTTGGACCCCGACCTCTGATAAAATGGGCTTCCAAATTAGAGATTGCACTAAAACAGCTTGAAGAAAGAGCCCCTACTGAATTGGAACTTTTACATTTAAATCGGGAATTGATTAACTGGTACTGAAGTCTCCAGTTCTTGAAGGAGGATTCCCTCTGAAGTGAAAGCCAGCGTAGTAACAATAGTTCTTCATATTTAGAGAGAAACTATAAAATCCATATGGCCGTGCCCAGGTAGTTGTCTTTTGTGAGGTGACAAAAAGAAACAGGAAGCAGAAAGAAGCAATTTGGTTTTCCCTCCTTCAGACTTCCTGTCTCCCTTTGCTGTCCTATTCAGCCTAACAGGAAGTAAAGGAGAAAAAGTGTTGGCAGAACCTCTGCTTCAGCATACTGTCAAAGGAAAAAAAAACTTGGGACCCTAATTTCACTATGCCAAAAGAAAATAATTAAGCTGAAAGCTGAGTCATGTAAGAAGTTGCCTTTCCTCTTGTTCCTAAGCAGATAGCTATAGATAAAATGTTAAATATCTCCACAGGTAGCTTATCTTGTGTAAAATGCCAATTCACTGAGTATGAGACCAGTACATAATTGACTATTTCCTTACTTGCTCCTTTTCTCTTGCAATATGTGGATTCAGTAATGTGACCTTACCCTCCCTCCTTCCCCTCCAGCCTACTTTTCCCCTTTAAACACTGAATCCCTCAGAGTCGTCTTTGGAGGAAGGCACAGACCTGTCTCCCAGGTACATGCCCTTAACCTTGGCAAAATACGCTTCTAAATTGATTGAGATCTGTCTCAGATACCTTACGGTTTACAAATTGGTAACCACAAAGGGAGGGATTCTGAGTGGAAGTGCTTCTTTGACAAATCTCCTATAGGTGCTTGGTACCAGCTTGAGCTGTCTTTATTGCTCAAACCAATAGGATGATTTGCTGAGGCCTGGGAGCACCCCACTGCAGAGAATCCCTGATATCCCAAAATCTGGCTGAGATCTGAGGTTTATTTTGCTGTAAGAGTTTTACTCACTTCCAACAGGGAAGGTAAGTTTGAACATTTTCCTGCTTCTAGGATGGTACAGAGAAATCTTCAGCCTGGGCCCCAGTTCCTAGGTAAGTATCTAAATTGGGGCTTGTCTTGGAAATTCTTTTTAATGACTACAGTTAAGATTAACAACCAGCTGGTCCTAATTTCTCCTCACCATTAGAGTGCTCAGTAATTATATAAATTGTGTAGTTTTTTGTTTTGCTTAACTGTTTTTTTTTTTTTTTTCTTTGTTTCTGTTTTGTTTCTGCTTTTGTTGCTGTTCGGGTATTGGGTTTGACCAATTCTACCTGACTTGATCAAATTTAAATTCAAAATTATGGGGAACAAGTACTCTGAATTGGCTAAATTCCTCCAACTGAAAAAAAAGGAACAAGAGA
Organism: Cebus imitator; assembly: GCF_001604975.1. Lineage (NCBI taxonomy): Eukaryota > Metazoa > Chordata > Mammalia > Primates > Cebidae > Cebus > Cebus imitator. The sequence continues at coordinate 192,001 of NW_016107504.1, forward strand.
AAATGGCCAGAAAAAGGAAAAATATATATATTTTTTGACTACCTGAAGGGTTTTATTTATGTAACTTGACACCTTTTGCCAACCAAGCCAAACTGAAAGAGCAATGGTTGTCATCCACACTGTAATTCAGTAGCTAGGGTTCTGCCCCTTTTTTTCACCACAATAGCCTGGATTTGATTCATAAATAAGTCCCTTCCAGTTTAATATTTGTGTTACTTTTGAAATAGTAATTTGTCCCAGCTCAAATATGATGAGATTTAAAAGGATTTTTTTAAGAGCTCAATGGTTAAAAGTCAGCTTTATTAAAAGCAAATATCCAAGCGCTGTGTGTTTGAGGGGGGTGGTGTATGTGTGTGTGTGAAAGGCCTTTATGTTTGTTTGTTTGTTTTTTTTCTCTCCCAGGATCTTGTTTTTTGAGAAAAATATTTCTTTCTTTTCAATCAACTGAGTTCTATTTTCTCCATTTACTTCTGTCTATCTCTCCTTTCTCTTGCCACCCTCTGCTGCATTAGAGACCTAAAATAATTTCTAACAGACTAAGATTCCTTAAAGAAAACAGAGAAGGCACCAGGCTCCTTTTTGAGGAGAAATTTCTGTTTCTCTTTATGGAAACCCAAGAGTGTAAAGAGACAAGTTCCTCTCAGATCTTAAACTGCTTGCTTGTGTATTATATTACCTGATTTTTTGACTGAAATAGTTATTACAACAAAGGCTGCTGGAGTGTTTAAGATAAGAAAGGTTGTGGTTTTGACACTTAGAGAAATAGCTTTGTAACTATGTGCATTGTAAAAGTATTATGTGGCCAAGTTCCATGATATTTTTTTTTTTTTGGATCCAGGATTCAGTGTAGGCTCTGCCCAGAGCTCAGAAATTCAGTTAAAAGATAGCGACTAAATTTAAACCTACCTGTCTAAATAAAACTGATCTCCTTATAAAATCCTGTGATAGATTTCTGTAATTTTATGTTTGACATGGCATCCACTTTTAATCTCCCTCTAGCACACTAGATTATTTCACTGTTTCTCAATCTTTCTCTCGCCCCACCACTTTGACATGTAAATTTCACTATCTGATTTTCACCTGAGTTGTTCCTTTGATATACAATTTTAGGGCTATGTAGCTGACACTTGCCTAGGGTATTAAAACAGGTTATCAAGAAATCAGAAGTCTAAAATAGGGAAAAAAGAGGTCTTATGAATCTATAAGATCCACTATCTGTGTGTCTAATACATCTATGTATTTATATGTCAAGTATATAATGTTTCACTATCAAAAATATATAAAAGAGCTCTAACTGATTGGCTTAAGGAAAAAGAAAGTGCTTAAATAAAATAATTTTTCATAAAAATAGAAACTTTAAGCCCAAGCGTTTTTTCAAATTCGTATGAGTTAAGTAAACCCTTAATAAATAAGCTGGTTTTTAAATTATTAGTAACATAAAATTAGAAATGTCTTCAGAATTGTCAACGTACATTTTGTTTAGATTTGTTGGGGAAATAATTTAATATTTATCTCTGCTAGATATTATAAGGTGTCAAAATTTGGCATGAAGGTTATAAAGCTTGCAACTCCCAAAAGAATTATCTTTGGTTGTGTAACTTTTTTATAAATAAGGCATTTAATATTGTCCATTTAACAAAAACAGCCAAATCCTGGGTTGTTGGCCAAAGAAAAAGAATATTTATTTAACCATAAGGTTCTTAAACACCTGAAATTCACAGGCCATAGAAATGGTTAACAGGGAAGTAATTTTAAATAATGACTATCACAGTTTTCACAAGTAATCTGGATAAACTATTTTAAAAATTAATTAATTAGGGCAATGGAAGACATGCTTGCAAATAAAAGTATCATATAAGTTAGAATCAAAAGTCATATAAAATTAAATAATAGATATCCATTAAATGTCTGGGTTATTTCCAATTTATCTTTAAAGATTATGTTATAGGAAAACATTTTCCTAAAAAAAAACTTTCTATTTAAGGGAAAATAATTTTTGTCTAATTCAAAGAACACTTAAAGGTGATTTATAAAACAAGGTAAAAGGAACCAGTAAGTAAAGAAAGTTAAAAGTATAAGGAAGTATTTTTGATAAGAAAGGTTAAAAGGAAAATAATTTTATATGAGAAAGAATCTTGGGCTGGGTACGGTGGCTCATGCCTGTAATTCCAACACATTGGGAGGCCAAGGAGGGTAGATTGCTTGACCTCAATAGTTTGAGACCAGCCTGGACAACACGGCAAAATGCCATCTCTACAAAAAATACCAAAATTAGCCAGGTGTGGTGATGGGCACCTATAGCCCCAGCTACCTGGCAGGCTGAGATGGAAGGATGGCTTAAACCCAGGAGGTGCAGGTTGCAGTGAGGTGAGATTATGCCACTGCACTCCAGCCAGGGCAACAGAGCGAGACCCCAGTCTCAGAAAAACAAAAACCACTCTTTCTGCCTCTAATTAATTCAATTCAAGTACCCTTTTCATTAGTTTTGACCTGCAGGTTATCTAAAGAAACTCCCCAGGTTCATCCATGACACATGGAGGGGAGCATCACACACTGGGGTCTGTTGGGGGGAAATAGGGGAGGGACAGCGGTGGGTGGGGAGTTGGGGAAAGATAGCATGGGGAGAAATGCCAGACATAGGTGAAGGGGAGGAAGACAGCAAATCACACTGCCATGTGTGTACCTATGCAACAATCTTGAATGTTCTTCACATGTACCCCAAAACCTAAAATGCAATTAAA
>NW_016107504.1:195421-203331 GCF_001604975.1 Cebus imitator
AGTTATCACTTTGGCTAAATGAATGACTTAGTTTACAATTATCTGTTAGCCTATTTTATGATATCAAGTGTTTTAAAATTTTTATATTTGAGAAATTTTCTAAAATAAAATTCTAAATTCAGTCCTCATTAATTTTTTGATGTTAGGTCCCCCGAAGTCCAAAACAGACATATTCAGCTTATTTGGTATAATAAAATCATATAAGAAGTTTTTCAAATATGAAATGGTGTTGAAACTTCTTTGGATTATATATATATATATTTTTTAATTGCATTTTAGGTTTTGGGGTACATGTGAAGAACATGCAAGATTGTTGCATAGGTACACACATGGCAGTGTGATTTACTTTAAAAAGTGTTATTATATATGTTCCAAAACTGTATGAGAGTCCTGTGATTCTGATATGTCTTAGTATATGTTATCAGCAGTAATTATTATTATGTAAAATTGTGTTTCCCATGGAAGTAACCAAATTTCCTTGTTAATTTTGTATTTAACCATGTCTATTCTAAGACTTTTGTCATTCACAATTGTTATTTTACATTGATTCTTTTATACGACAGTTTATAATCAGCTATAGAACTCTGAGGAGTTCACTTAAATATAGGCTTCTCGTAACTTTAGAGATTGTGCCAGTGGAATAGAAAGAAAATCTTCCAGGGCTCTCATGGAGAGTTGATATATTCATGAAGATTTTTGACCCAATATCAGGCAAAACAAGAGTTAATAGCATGGACTGAACTAATAAAAGAAAAATAAACTTTCTATAATTTTTTTTGCTTAAAACATTGTTGATTCTTTCAGTTTTGTTTTTCAGAGTCAAAAAAAAACCTTTTTTTTTTCTTTTGAGCTATTTACAGCTTTTAGTAATGGAGTAAGGTTTACTCCTCTGAGGAAAATTTGGAGCAAATTTCTTTCTACTTTATTTTTCCAGGATTTATAAAATATTTGTGAGTATTCTTACATATGGTAATATGGTTATTTGTATAAATGCAGTGAGAATCTGTTTTTCTTGTATAATAGGACAACATTGAAGACACTGATTATTTTATCAAGGCTTTGACTGGAATGGCATGCACTCAAATATAAACAGACTTCTTTAAAGAACCAAAGTTGATTTATGGAGCTAATAAAAGTCCTTTGGAAAAATTGACCTCATCTACTCAGTCCGTATACAGTTCCTCAATTTCTGACCCATGGCAAGTAACGAATGTCATTTTCTGACAAGCCCAGGAACATCAAGTTATGTTGGGACCTCCAAAAATGAGGAATTCACCCAGCTCATACAAGTATTTGCAGGCACATTTAAATCAGCGGCTGGGTTAAAGGATTTAAATGGTCTAACCTAAGATTCTTTATGGAACAAAGTGCCATCCAAACCAATTTTTAAAAAGAGCCTAAATGGCAAACAATTATTCTTGCTGCACTTTATACAAGTAATTAGGCTAAATACAATAAAACTAGCACTTTTTTTGCAAACAAATTGTTCCATGATTTGTCTTTGTTAAAAATGGGAGATCAGAAAGAGGAAAAATATATATTTAAAAATCAACTAGAGTAAATCTCTTATCAGATTGTAGCCTTGCAAAGTGTTTATCAATTTTTATTATTTTCTAAAATTTGGACTGGATTCCAAATTTTTTTTCAAAGTCTTCAAAATAATATTTTCAATTTTTCCCTTCTTTCTTTTTTCCCAGTTTTCCAGATTTAAAATCACTAAAAATTAAGCTGTGCTTTTCTTAAAGACCTGTGAACTGAAGCTAGACAACTTAAACTTCAAAAGAAAATAACAGCAATCTATTTATATACATAAACTACTTTCATACCTGTTTGCTGATGTATAAAATTCAGAGTAATATAGCATACATTCGTTTTGCAGGATTGTTCTCTCTTTTTTTGTTCATTTGTTTTCTTTCTCCCTTTCTCCCCCTATTTTGCTTCATACGTCTTGTGACTTCACAACCATTTAAAAATGAGCTTTCCTAGCAATGTGAGAATTAGTCCTCTAGGAATAAACTGTCTTAGCTACAAGAGATTAGACAAAACCCAAGACGAGAGACTCATTTTCTTCTAAAATGCTTTCTCTGAAAAATTTCAAAAAAGAAAAGGGAGAAATGTGAAAGGAAAATAAAAAGTTGGGACCCTAATTTCACTATGCCAAGAGAAAAAAAAAAAAAAAAGCTGAAAGCTGAGTCATGCAGGAGGCTGCCTTTCCTTTTTTTTCTAAGCACATAGCTATGGGTAAAAAGTTCAATATAGGTAGTACTCTATATTCACCTTATGTAAAATACTGATTTAATGAGCATGAGACCAATACATAATTGACTATTCCCCTACCTGTTCCTTTTCTATTGTAACACGTGGATTCAGTAATGTGACCATACTTTTCCTCTTTTCCCTCTAGCTTGCTTTCCTCCTTTAAATATTGACGATTTCAAAATCATCTTTGGAGAAAAGCACAGACCTGACTCCTGGGTGCATGTCCCTAACCTTGGCAAAATAAACCTCTAAATTGATTGAGATCTGTCTCAGATACTTTTTGGTTTACTATACCAAAGCAGAATATGGTATGTGGAGATGAGAGTTTCAGATATTCCTACTACCTGATTCTTCCTAAAGCATGTATATTTCAAAGAAAACCTCAATATGTGCTTCAGATACTATGCCATTGTTTCCCTCAAGTTTTAGCTATAGGTGCAGAACCAGTACAACAAATAAATGATAGAGAGACAGACAAACCTAAGAGTATTTATTACAAAGAAATTGAATATGTGATTATGAGTGCTGGCTAAACAAATCTGAAATTCATAGAACAAGTGGCAGGAAGGGAGGATCACATGCAGAAAAGAATTCCATGGGCATGGGCTGACGTAGCTGTCAATAGGGTGTGAGGAAGGAAATATGCAGTGATGGTTGAACAGTTGCAGACTCAGCTGCTTTTTGGAGTCTGACTCAGGAAATGCCTAAATCTTCTTTTAAGGTCTTCCACTGATTAAGTCAGGCATGCCAGGCAAATTTGCCTTACTTATAGTCAACATATTAGAGACTTCAATTATATCTGCAAGATCCCTTCACAGCAACACCCACATTAGTGCTTGATTGAATAACAGGAAAAAGGTGTTCTGGGCTACAAGACAGCCACTGCCGTCTATTGTATCATCATAGTTTATCCTAGCCAAGTTGATACATTAGAAAACTAACATACTTTTGAAACATAATTAATAAAAATGAAACCACTGTGACATCAACAATATGCATTACCAAAAATGAAACCACACAAATTACATGCATAAATAAAGGCTTATTATTTTATGCCAAGGGGTCATTTACAGGCTTAGATACTGGTGTAACTAAACCAATTATGTTCTTTTTTTTTTGAGACAAGAGCTCACTCTGCTGCCCAGGCAGTAGTGCAGTGGTGCAATCATAGCTCATTGTAGCCTCAACCTCCTGAGCTTAAGTGATCTTCTCACATCAGCCTCCTGAATAGCTGAGACTATAGGCATGCGCCACCATGCCCAGCTAATTGTATTTTCTGTAGAAATGGGGTTTCATTATGTTGCCCAGGCTGGTCTTCAACTCCCGGGCTCAAGTGATCTGCCGGCCTCAGCCTTCCAAAGTGCTGGCATTACAGACATGAGCCACTGCTCCCAGCCAAATATGTTCTTTAGAGCAGTTGTTTCTAAAATGGAGTGTGGGCTAATTCAGGAAATTTACAATATGATTTGTTGGGGGGAGCACAAATAAAATAATACAACTTTCATTGATATTCATGTGTATCTCATTTCTTATTCAAATTTTGTCTTTCATGTTGTACAATATTATTTCCTTATAATGTACATATAGATATGCACACATATATACACAAAGTATTTATTATAAGGAATTTGAGTATGTGATACATGAATGCAGGGGCTATTTTCCTATGATATAAATGTAGATAAATTATTTGAAGTTACCTTCAAGCATATTTTCCTGCACAGTGGTGGATGATTAGAATGTTTGCAAACCTCTTTTTTAAAAAACTCTTTCACCATATGGCCCTCCCCGTATAGTAGTTATTTTAGGACGTAGAAACTAGGAAGTGGAAGTAAAGGCTGGTGAATCAGCCAGCAGTCTCCCTTCAGCATGGATTGCCATAATCTCCTACAACAGAAGAAATTAAGCCCGTGTATGCCTAACAAACTCCCCTTCCCTCAACACACCATAATGATAGAAAACAAATAAGCTTGATGTTGATGGAAGTATCCCACACAGTTTGCCTGTGAACATCCCTGCTAAATGTGTCTGCTTCCTTGCAAATATAAAAGAGTCATCTCAGAACAAGTGGCCTTAGTTGTCATAGAAACAAGGTCTTCTGGCTGATGGCAGCCTACTATAGCAACTAGGAAGTGAAAATTCATTCACAGAAGCAGAGCCATGAGTATTAACTCAGCTACATACACCCTAGCCCAATTCAAGAGAGACACAAAGAGAGATTATTAGAAGGCAACCAAGGAAATATGCTATAGGGCAAAGCTTTTTGAACAGTGGACTAGAGATACAGTATATGGTGGTAAAAAAAATTCTATCCATCTAACATTTACATTATTTGCTTTTCCATCCCATGAAAACCGTAGAACTGGCTATAACACATGCTGGTGCTAAAAGTGATCTCATAGATCACACACTCCAAATCCATATCCACTTCCCAGGTGTCATTTTATGAAACCAATAATTAAATAACAAGGAATAAATTCATATGTGACACATTTGTCTATATCTTCTGTAAGCACTGTGGACTATGATAAAGTATTTGTCAGGTTGTGAATTTCATACCAGGAGGACAAAACCATAAACTCATAAAATTGGTGTCACTTGGGACTCCTGATTTCCTGCTGGCATTCAGTGATTCTCATTAATTCTTGCCTCAGCTAAAAATCTTTCCAAGATAAAACAATGAATCTAGTCATCAGAGAAAGATTTTCAGTTGGTTCACAAGATTAACATCTTTCTCTGACACTTCTCCCTTCTGTCCTTCTTCAGAGGTAGAACCTCAAATCATATCCCTATTTCTTACATGCCTCGCAATGTTGTATATGAATAGTTGCATGAATAATTGAATGAAATGTCAATTAAGCTGTTAGAAGATGAAATTAAAGAAGAAAACAGAAGCTCAGAAATATATTAAAGTCTGTTTTCCTCTTATACAGCATCCCATGTAGAGATGGTGTAGTCACAACAGTCCCAACATCTGTCACGAGGCAACTTAGGAGTGTGTAGGTGGGAAGCTCAGTAATTCATGGTCAAATTGGAATAACATTAGGAGAAGATAACTTAGTGAAGATGAGTCTCCCAGGTTTAAGGAAAGGCAAACCAGATACTAAGGCACTGTCATGATGAAAGAATGCAGATCAATATTTAAACAAATTCACATGAAGATGGCAGGAGAGGAAAATCCTTCCTCACAATAGAAACAAATTTGGACAATGTGCTCTGTATTCTAATAACCACAAGAAGATAAATTTGAGCCTGTCACCTGTGAGTATTTGCATTCCTCGGGCAATACTAAAACCTGCACACTGCTAATTGATAATGAGGCTATGAGTTAAGTGTCTTAAATATATTCATGCTAAGATTAAAAATAAAATAAAATCTCAGGAAACAAGAATTTGACAGACACATTATCACTATACACAGGTAAAAATAGCTCCTATCATACTACGGTCAATTGGATTAGGAGACAGAGCTCCCATATGACATATTTCTTACTGGGATTAATAAGCAAAGCAGGAGGACTCTTCTAAGAATGATTGATTCTAGGGAATTTAAAAAAAGAAGTCATCACATTCCCCACTGGATAAACAAGAGAAGGGCCAGTATGGGTCAGATTTATACCTGTAGCCAAACTAACTGAAGATATTCAACAGTCTCTTAGTAAAGAAAACAGTATCAAGACCACATTCTAACCTCTGTGATTTTCCAGATAGGCAACATTGTAGGGTGATTTTAAGGTTGAGCTTTTCAAATGAGAGCCACTCCAAAGGACAGTTGTGGGTTTGATTTGCAGCTCTACCTCTACTATATGAAATTGAAGAGGCCCTTGAGGCTTTCAGAATTGTAGTTTTCTTGTCTGTCATTATAGTTTTAACAGCTTTCCTGAGATATAATTCACGTAACACAAAATTCACCCATTTAAAGTGCAAATTTCACTGGTTTTTAGTATATTCACAGATGGTGTTCAGCCATCATAAAATTCAATTTTAGAACATTTATACCAACTCAAAAGGAAACCCCATACCATTTAGCTATCCCCAACATATCCCCAATCCCCTCATCCAACCCTAAACAACCACTTATCAACTTCTTGTCTCTATAGATTTCCATATTCTGGACTTTCATATGAATGGCATCATTCATATGAAATTGGGATTGCCTTTTTTATTGAAAAAAGAAAAGGCTTCTTTCATTTTAGCAGGAACCCAAATAGAATTGAGACTGCCTTTTTTATTAAAAAAAAAAAAAAAGACTTCTTTCACTTTAGCAGTATTGTTTCAAGATTCATTAATGTTGTAGCATATACCAGTAGTTCATTGTTTTTATCATCAAATAATATTATATAAATATACCACGTTTTGATTATCCATTTATTGATGGACACTGAGTTGTTCTGTTCTTTTTGGGGAAAGTTTGTGAAGAATTGATATTCATTTTTGAATGTTTGGTAGAATTCAACAGTGAAAGTATCTGGGCTTGAACATTTCATTGTGGGTAGTTGTTTTGTTTCATTTTAATTACTGATTTATTCTCATTACTTGTTTCAGGTATATTTAGATGGTCTATTTCTTCTTATGTCTTTTTTGGTAGTTTATATATTTCTAGGAGTTTGTTCATTTTAGCTAGGCTATCTAATTTCTTGGCATACAACTGCTCATAACATTTTATTTTAATCCTTTTTATTTTGTAAAGTCATATGCCCACTTTCATTTCTGATTCTAGTAAATTGAATATTTACTGTCTTTTCTCAGTCAAACTAGCTAAAGGTTTATCAATTTTGTGAATCTTTTCAAATAATTGAGTTTTGGTTTAATTGATTGTTCTCCTATTTTTCTATTCTCTATTTTATTAATTCCTACCCAAATCTTTATTGTTTCCTTCCTTCTGCTTGCTCTAGGTTCAGTTTGTTCTTGTTTTGCCAGTGTCTTAAGGTAGATAGGTTATTAATTTGAAGTCTTTTTTTTCTAATAAAGGCATTTACAGCTGTAAATTTCCATCTAAGCCTTGCTTTAGCTGCATGCTACAAATTCCACAGGATATAAATGATAATTTTCTCTTCACCATTTTCACTAAGTAATGGGTCAGTGGAGCTCTTTATGCTGTGATGCCAGAAGTCATTCTCCTCGAAATGATAAAAATATTAACACCTACTTTAAGGAGTTGATAAAAGAGCACAAAACAGCGCTCTAATTCATTAGGAAAAATAGATTCATACTCACAAATATCCCATAACAGAAATATCATGAAGATAAATCAAATACATAATACACAAATATTTTATAGAGGTACAATCATTTCAAAATGTTGGTACAAACATGAGGTTTTAGCAAGTGGCATTATGAAGAAACCGTAAGGCTGGAAGATAAGACCAAAGAAGCCAAAGTTATCCCAGAGAAGTGCATAGAGGTCCTTGATGCATTCAGTTTCAGATTAGAGGTATGGGTTCCTATTATTGCTTGAATTTTATTATGCGCATACACATACAGACATACATACAGTTATGTGTTGCATACTGATGTTTTGGTCAATAATTTACAGTGGTCCTATGACATTATAAATACTTTATTTTCACTGTTACTTATCTATGTTTAAATACACAAATACAGCTGCCTACAGTACTCAGTACACTAACATTTGGGTTTTTTTTTTTTTTT
>NW_016107504.1:209460-218196 GCF_001604975.1 Cebus imitator
CGCTGGCCGAAACAGCCGCGCTGGCGACCGTGGAGCTCCTCTGCCCGGGAATTTCCTAGTCTGTGGGCAATAAAAACGCGGCGTCCACTCACCCTCTGCGCTTTCACTGGGAGCTGCAATCCTGAGCTCTTCCTAAACGGCCATCTTGGATCCCGCAACATTTGGGTTTTTAACTTAGAGGCAATAGCCTAGGTGTGTACTAAGTATACCACCTAAGTTAGTGCAAGTAATTTCTATGATATTGGCACAATAATACAATTGCCTAATAGTGCATTTCTCAGAACATATCCCCATTGTTAAGCAATGCATGACTATATATGTGTATGTATGTACATGCATATGTACATATGCATGTGGGGAAGACACAAATTGCAAAGGGAAAGCAAAAAAATAAAACATCCAATAAATATGTAAAATATGTAAATACAAAAAAAGATAACCACGCTGCCAAATACTCAATTAAATGCAAAGATGAACAGCAATTAGATTGTATTCCAATACCTCTACCCACTCACTATTTAATAGGCAAAGAAGCAAAGAATGACAAAGCACAGTGGTGGCCAGAGATTGAGAAATCAGGCACTGTTGGGTACATGCTCAAGATCAAACAGCTTGGAATGGGGGGACCAAAATAGAATTCGAGGTCTTTCTGTCTCCACAGCAGGCAGATGTGCTGTCTCCAACACTCATTACTCCCTCCCGGACTTGGAATTTAGACTGTGTTATAATCTAAGCTTACATTTCTCTCTCTCTCTCCCTCTCGCTCTCTCTCTTGCTCTCTCACTCTTACTCTCCCCCTCTCCATCACTTCCTCCCTCCCTCTCTTTCCCAATTTCCTACAAAAAGTAGAACATATAGATAAATATCAAAGCCAGAGAAGCCTGCATAAATAGAGGGCAAGATGACCGACCTAGTGAAGTAAGTCATTCTGCCAACATATACATATTTAGGCTTTATGGGCACAAAGAACTTTCTACCACTCTCAGCTGAAGACCAGGGGGAGGTGGTGCTTATGTAACTAAATAGGATATAACACCATGTTCTAACATTCACTGAATGTTTATCCCTACAAATTGGATCATTAACATAACATTGCCATTCTGCAATTTGCCTTTTTCATATTGCATGACAACTTTTGATGTCAGTACATTTAATTCTACCTCCTTTATAATAGTTCAATTAGTATTTCATTGAATACATATATGAATATGAAAATAATACCATGCCGTATATCATAGTCTGTTAAAAATAATTTTAATGTATTCTCTCTTACTTTTCTGAGAAACTGGGAAAATTCGTATTTGTTACATGTCATAACTAGACCTTGTCTGTGGCCTAAAAACCAAATAAGGGAAACACACTCGGAGCATATAGGCAATGAGGGATATAAGATACATAGAGAGCACTTTCCAGCCCATAGAAATTTCGACTTTCACCTGAAGACAAGGCTCTGTATGTTTGCACTGTGCGTGTATGTGTGTGTGTGTGTGTGTGTGTGTGTGTGTGTGTGTTCTATGGAAGATAATGGAAGGGTCCAAAAAATGGAATATTCTGTTTTCAGTTCAATTACTTTTGAAGTGTAAGAAAACTCATGGGAACAATCTAAAAACATGTTGAAAATGATCAAGAAGGAACTATCCATCATTATCAATGCCATCAGCTAGATGTGTTTTGGATTAACATTTATATATATGCTTCTAAATATTTGTTCCATTAGCACATATAAACCCTTTTGAAAATATTTTTCTTTTAAACTCAACAGCAGACTTGAATATTCTTCCATATTCCTGTATGATTATATCTTTTTTGTGTGTGAATCACTTTCAATGAATGTTGTCTGCATATTTTTAAAACGTAATTTCAGTTACTTTTCTGATTACAAAATAACACATAATTAACATAAAACAGGAAGGAAATAAGTAAAACAAGATGGTTAATACTCTGGTCACTTCAGTTCTCAGTCCTTTGCAAGATATCCTTTATAAAGAAATTTGTTTGTCCCTGTCCCAGTTATCTTTCATTGTATATTCTATCTCTGTAAGAATACAACTCTGTTATCTTTCTGCTGTATATGTGAATTTTACAGATAGAGATAGAAATTGATATAGATATATCAATATATAAGCATACTGATATTGATCTCTAGCATATCACTAATAGTGTATACTGGAGGTCATCTAACTAATTTTTAAACTAACCCCTAATCTTCACAGGTTCTTAATACAAATGAGTATCAAAAACCAAAAGTTGACCACCAATTTAAATCTCTCAAGGACTGCAATAAAATTACCATTAAAAGCACAATATTGTAACTGGTGATTTCTCTACAATAATTTCAAAATCTGATGAGAATCTTCAGGGAAGAAAATTTCCAAATTAGAAAATCACAATTTTCTAATTCTACTGCCCTTCCCTCTCTTTTTTTTCTTTACCACGTTTCCCTTCCTGAGCAATTTACTCCAAATGCTATTGTGACATTAGGTGAGCCAGAGCAAAATGAAGACATGTGTATTTGTGAGTGAAGGTGGAGGAACTGGGGGAAAGAAATGGGGAATTGGCAGTGACCATGATGGCCCAGAAAAGAGTGTTGGAGTTAAACAAGGAGGGCATCTGTTAGGTAGTCCTGCACCAAATTTTTTGACAATCAGAGCTCATTTTCCCAATAATTCCTTAAACAAATAAATCATTTAAGAAAGCTAGCCCGCTAGTCACAACACATAAACTTTAACTTCCTCTCCTACTTAAGGATCCTTTTATACATATCCCATACTAAATTCCTTTGTTCATTTTCAAAATATATATATACACACATATATATATATATTTACGATATTAAGAATCATTTTATTCTTTATATTATTTTATTTATTTATTCTTTTATTTTTAATTTTTTTTATTATTATACTTTAAGTTCTGGGGTACAAGTGCAGATCATGTAGGATTGTCACAGAGGTATACACATGCCCTGGTGGTTTGCTGCATCCATCCTGCCTTCATCTATATTAGGTATTTCTCCTAATGTTATCCCTCCTCAATCCCCCCACCCCCTGCTACTCCTCCTCTAGGTATCTTACCTCCCAATAGGTCCCAGTGTGTGATGTCTCTCTCCCTGTGTCCATGTGTTCTCATTGTTTAACACCCACTTACGAGTGAGAACATGTGATGTTTGGTTCATTGCGGCACTGTTTACAATAGCAAAGACTTGGAACCAACCCAAATGCCCATCAATGATAGTCTGAATAAAGAAAATGTGGCACATATATGCCATGGAATACTATGCAGCCATAAAAAAGGATGAGTTTATGTCCTTTGCAGGGACATGGATGAAGCTGAAAACCATCATTCAAAATCTGTTTTAATATTACATTGGGTCCTCTTCCCTATACCTTCCAGCTGTTCTTCTCTACACCATCCAGATATAATGCAGGTCAGGAGGCCAAATTTTTTTCAAAAATGCTCTTTTGATCCTCCATCCCCTACACCCTACAATAGGTAACAATTTCAAAATCTCATGCAATTGTAATTAATTCAAAAATGATGTTTTGAGATTAAAAAGCTATAGATAAAATATTCTGAGATTAAAAACTTCTTGTTTCTTTGGAGATGAAAACTACATTATTGTTAACTTCCAGGCAACGAAAACACATCTTTAATTGTATAATAAAATAATAATTAAAAATTTTTATCTAGCCCAAAAAGTAGCATATATGCATTATTTATTTTAGCAGCTTTATTGAAATAGTATTAGTATACCATAAAATTTACCCATTTAAAGTATATAGTTCAATAGTCTTTAACATATTCACAGTTATGTAACCATCAACATAATCTAATTTTAATTAGTTTAATCATTCCTGAAATAAAACCTTCTATCCACTGACAGTCGCTCCCTATCCCCCACATCCCCTATAGTAACCTACTTTCTGTCTTCATAGATTTACTTCTTCTGTACACTTCATATGAATGGAATCATACAATTTGTGATCTTTCACTCTGCATTATGTTTTCAAGTTTCATCAGTGATGTGGAATGAATCAGTAGTTCATTCTTTTTATAGCTGAATAATATTTCACTGTGTACACATACTGTCTTTTGTTTTTCCTATCTTCAGTTGATGGCCATTTTGGTTGTTTCCACTTTTTGGCTATTATGAATAATGCTGATATGAACATTCACCTACAGTTTTTTTGGTCAACATATGTTTTCAACATATATTTTCATATACTTCTCGAGTATATGCCTATAAGTGAAATTAATAGGTTAAACAGTAATTTGTTTTATATTTTAGGGAACTACCCAACCATTTTTCACAGTCTCTGTACTATTTTATATTCCCAACAGCAATGTTGGAGGGTTCTGATAACTACCCATACTTTCCAACACTTGTTACTGGCTATTGCTTGTATTATAGCCAAACTATTTTGTGTAAAGTGGTATTTCACTGTGGTTTTGATTTGCATTTTTCTGCTGACAAGTTACGTTGAGCATCTTTTCATATACTTATTGGTCATTTGTATGTCTTCTTTGGAGAAATGTCTTTTCAGATTTTTGTCCATTTTTAATTAGGTTAACTTTTTATTATTGAGTTTTAAGTGTTCTTGTATTTCTGTCATGATTTCTACTTTGACTTATGGTTTATTTAGGTGTGTATTGTTTACTTTTTGCATATTTGTGAAATCCCAAAGTTTTCTTCTCTTATTGATTTCTAATTTCAGTCCATGCTCATCAAAGAATGTAACATGCATGATTTCAAGTTTATTAATTTATTGAGATTTGTTTTATGGCCTAACATATAATCTGTCCTAGAGAATGTTTCATGTGCACTTGAGAAGAATAAGTATGCTATTTTTATTGGGTAGAGTGTCCTATGTGAAAGATCTAGCTGTTTTATAGTGTTTTTCAAGTTGTCTGTGTCCTTTTTAAATTTTTAAACTACTCTTAGCAGAATCAGAATCTTGTATATCCTTGATGATCTGCTTAATTGTGCTATCCACTAGTAAAAGCAGTGTATTATAGTCTCTTAATATTATTTTTGAACTATTTGCCCTTCAATTTGTCTTAGGTTTGCATTACGTATTTAGGTGCTCTGTTGCTAGGTGCATATGTGTGTACAACTACTGTTTCTTCCTAATGATTAACACTTTTATAATTATAAAATGTCCCTATTTATTTGTAAACACTTTTTGTAAAGTTTATTTTGCCTGACATTATCATAGCTACTCCAAGCCTGTTATGATTTCTGTTTGCCTGGTATATCTATTTCTAGTCTGCTACATTCAACCTATTTGTACCTCTACATCTTAATTATGTCTCCCTTAGACAACACATAGTTGTATCTTGTTTTTCTCCAGTATTAGTATTTATTGGATTACTTTTGATTGGATTACTTAGTGAATTGATATTTAATGTTATTATTGGTATGTTTGCATTTGGGTCTGCCATTTGCTTTATGCCTGGGAGACAATCCGGTCTCTATAATAAAAAATCTTATTAGGGTTCCCTTGTACATAATGTCTCATGTTTTTCTCTTTCCCTTAGTGTATTCAAGGTATTTTTTATCATCTTTGGCTTTCAACTTTTTGACTATGATGTGTCTGTGTGTGCATTTCTTCCTAGTTACTCTACTTGGAATGTGTTGATCAAGTTTCTTGATACATAGATTAGTATTCTGGGGCCTTTTTAGACATTATTTCTTACAATGTTTTTTCTGCTAATTATATAACAAAATAGTAATTAGAAAATTTTATCTAGCCCAAAAAGTAGCACAGTTTTTTCTGTAGGATTATTGCATAGGTACACACATAGCAATGAGGTTTGCTGCCTCCATGCCCCCGTCACCAATATCTGGCATTTCTCACTATGTTATCCCTCCCCAACCTCCCTAACCCCGCTGTCCCTCCCCTATTCCCCTCAACAGACCCCAGTGTGTGATGCTCCCCTCTGTGTGTCCATGTGTTTTCATTGTGAAACAGCCGCCTGTAAGTGAGAACATGTGGTGTTTGATTTTCTGTTCTTGTGTTTGTTTGCTGAGAATGATGGTTTCCAGATTCATCCATGTCCCTACAAAGGATGTAAACTCATCATTTTTTATGGCTTCATAGTATTCCATGGTGTATATGTGCCACATTTTCTTTGTTCAGTCTATCATTGATGGGCATTTGAGTTGGTTCCAGGTCTTTGCTATTGTAAACAGTGCCACAATGAACATACGTGTGCATGTGTCTTTATAATAGAATGATTTACAATCCTTTGGAGGATTAGTTCTTTGTAGATTCTGGATATTAGCACTTTGTCTGATGGGTAGAGTGCAAAAATTTTTTCCCATTCTGTCAATTACCGGTTCACTCTAGTGATTGTTTCCTTTGCTGTACAGAAGCTCTGGAGTTTAATTAGATCCCATTTGTCTATTTTGGATTTTGTTGCCAATGCTTTTAGTGTTTTAGTCATGAAGTCCTTGCCTATGCCTATGTCCTGAATGGTTTTGCCTAAGTTTTCTTCTAGGGTTTTTATGGTGTTAGGTCTTATGTTTAAGCCTTTAATCCATCTGGAGTTAATTTTAGTGTAAGGTGTCAGGAAGGGGTCCAGTTTCTGTTTTCAGCACATCAAAAAGCTTATCCATCATGATCAAGTAGGATTCATCCTGGGGATGCAAGGCTGGTTCAACACGTGCAAGTCTTTAAACATAATCCACCACATAAACAGAACCAAAGATAAAAACCACGTGATTATCTCAATAGATTCAGAGAAGACCTTCGACAAAATTCAACAGTGCTTTATTCTAAAAAATCTCAATAAACTAGGTATTGATGGAACGTATCTCAAAATAATAAAAGCTATTTATGACAAACCTACAGTCAATATCATACTGAATGGGCAAAAAGTGGAAGCATTCCCTTTGAAATCTGGCACTAGACAAGGATGCCCTCTCTCACCACTCCTATTCAATATAGTATTGGAAGTTCTAGCCAGAGCAATCAGACAAGAAAAAGAAATAAAGTGTATTCAATTAGGAAAGGAGGAAGTCAAATTGTCTGTATTTGCAGACGACATGATTGTACATTTAGAATACCCCATCGTCTCAGCCCCAAATCTCCTTAAACTGGTAAGCAACTTCAGCAAAGTCTCAGGATACAAAATCAATGTGCAGAAATCACAAGCATTCCTATACACCAATAACAGATGTAAAAAGAGCCAAATCAAAAGCAAACGCCCATTCACAATTGCTACAAAGAGAATAAAATACCCAGAAATATAACTAACAAAGGATGTAAAGGACCTCTTCAAGGTGAACTACAAACCACTGCTCAAGGAAATAAGAGAGGACACAAACAGATGGAGAAATATTCCATGCTCATGGTTAGGAAGAATCAATATTGTAAAATTGGCCATACTGCCCAAAGTAATTTATAGATTCAATGCTATCCCCATCAAGCTACCTATGATCCTCTTCACAGAACTGGAAAAAACCACCTTAAACTTTACATGGAACCAAAAGAGAACCTGCATAGCCAAGTCAATTCTAAGCAAAAAGAACAAAGCTGAAGGCATCACGCTACCTGATTTAAAACTGTACTACAAGGCTACAGTAATCAAAACAGCATGGTACTGGTAACAAAACAGAGATATAGACCAATGGAACAGAATTCAGTCTTCTTAAATTGAAACTTGTTTTCTGAACTATTATATGATCTATCCTGGAGAATACTTAGGAGAATGTGCTTGTGGAAAATGTATATTCTTTCATTGTTGTGTGGAAATGTCTGTATATGTCTGATGGGTTCATTTGTTTGATACACTTGTTCAATTCTCCTTCTTCTTTACTGATTTTCTGTCTTGATGGTCTATCCATTATTAAAAGTGGGGTATTGAAGTATTCTACTATTATTGCATTGCTTTCAATTTTTCCTTTCAGATCTGTCTATGCCTTCTTTGTATTTAGGTACTCTATTTTGGGATATATAGATATCTATAATTGATATATCTTCTATTGCATTATGTAATTAGCTTCTTTGTCTCTAGAGACCATTTTTGACTCAAAATCAACTTTGTCTAATATAAGTATAGCCACTCCTGCCTTTATAGATTATCATTTGCATGTAATGTCATTCTTTGTGCCTTCATTTTCAGCCTATATATGTCCTTTAATCTAAAATGAGTTTCTTGTAGATAGCATACATTGGGAGCTTGGTGGTATTTTAAAAACTCCATTCATCCACTTTGTATTTTTCCCCACTCTGTAACTTTTTTAATACTCTATATCTTTTTAAAGGGGGTCTGAGTCCCTTTAAATTAAAAGTAATTATATGTAAGAAAAGATTTAGTATTGTAATTTGGCTACCTGTTTTCTGTTTGTCTTGTGGCTCTTGCTCTTTTTCCATTTGCTGTCTTCTTTTGTGTTTCTTTTATTTTTTCTTTATGTATTCATGGTTTGAATTTCTTTCTCTTTTTATTTTGTGCATAATTTCTATAGGTAATTTTTTGTGGTTACCAAAGAACATCCATAAAATGTCTTATAATTATAACAATCTACTTTAAACTGATAGTAACTCAACTTCATTTGCATGAAACAACTCTCCATTTTTACTTCTCTCTTCACTGTATATTTTATTGATATCAAAATTTACATATATTTATGTTATGTAATGATATACATAATTTAGTTGTAGTTGTTTGCAATACTTTTGTCTTTTAGCTTTTATAGTAGAATTCCTCCACTGCTGGAGTAATACAACAGAC
>NW_016107504.1:218855-226688 GCF_001604975.1 Cebus imitator
TGGTGTGATCTCGGCCCACCACACCCTCTGCCTCCCAGGTTCAAGCAATTCTCCTGCCCAGCCTTCCAAGTAGCTGTGATTACAGACACCCACTACCACACCCAGCTAATTTTTTGTATTTTTAGTAGACACAGTGTTTTGTGATGTTAGTCAGGCTGGTCTCAAACACCTGACCTCAGGTGATCCACCTGCCTCGGCCTCCTAAAGTGCTGGGATTACAGGTGTGAGCCACTGCACCCAGCCTACCCTTTGTATTGGAAGGACAGATTTGCTGAATATAGTATTCTTGTTGACATGTTTTTTTCCTTTTATCATTTTTTATATATCTACTCACTGTCTGCTACCCTGCAAGGTTTCTGCTGAGAAAACTACTGATAGTCTTATGGAGGTTTCCTTGGACATAACAGGCTGCTTTTTCTCCTGCTGCCTTTAAAATCATCCTTTTGACTTTCATTTTTGACAGTTTGATAGTGTGTCTTGATGTGACTCTCTTTGGATTCATGTTATTTGGTGCCCTTTGAGCTTGCTGGATGTGAATTTCCATTTCCTTCCCAGGTTTGTGACGTTTTCAGTCATTTCTTACTTGAATAAGCTTTCTGTGTCTCCTGTCTTCCTTAACCTCTAAAATGAATATATTTGTCCATTAGATGGTGCTCCATAAGTCCCTTAAGCAGTCTTCGCTGTTTCCTCACTCCTCTTCATTCTTTTATTCTCCTCTGATGAAATGAATTCCAATGGCCTGTTAGAGTTTGCTGATCCTTTCTTCCACTTGATCTATTCTGCTGATGAACCTTTCTACTGGATTTTTATAATTCAGTTATTGTATTTGTCAGTATTCTAATTTCTGTTTGGTATTTTTTATGTTTTCTATCTGTTTTTTTGAAATTCTCACTTTGTTCATGCATTGCTCTCTCCTGAACTCAATGAGCATCTTTATGATTATTATTTTGAATTTTCTATGAAGTAAATCACCTATCTTTATGTCGTTAGAGTGTCTCTGGAGATTCATCTTTCTTTCTTTTGGAGTATAGTTCCCTGTTTCTTCATTTTTCTTGACTTTATGTTGGTTTCTGCACATTAGATAAGAAAATCCCTTCTCTCAGCCTTAACAGAAGCCTCATGCAGGAGATGGACCTTGACAGTCAGCCTGGCTAGAGATTCAAGGTGTCCTTCAAATCTTTGTGCTTGTCCAAACTGCTGTCTTTGTTCTTAGTGGTCCTCTGGAGATTAGGGTGTTCCAAATGTTGTCAGTTCCTCAAGACAGGCAAGATAGAAGCCAGTCTTTCAAGATGCAGTAGGAAAAGTTGCAGTGTTACATGTGTGCTCCTTCTCTTTCTATCTTCAGGAAAAAGTTAGGATCTGCAGTTTACCTCCCTTTTGTTCTGCAGTAAGCTGGAGAAAGTATCTGTGGCAAATACCTATATACTCATTCAGTCCACACAGTACACACAGTATCTCAACCTGTTGCTTTATTCTTTGCAGTAAGCTGGAGAGAGTATCCGTGACAAATACCTATAGAGTCATTCAGACCACACACTATCTCAACCTGTTGCTTTGTTATTTGCTGTCCCTCAGGGCTTAGTGAATGCCAACACCCATCTGCTCTCAGAGACAGGTCAATTAGCTGTAGGGTTGGCTTTATCTCTGGAGTGGTCCAGCAGAGGAGATATGGAAGGTGCCCACACACCCATTTAGGCTCTAAGTGGACTAATTGCCTGCTCTTTCGGCTCCCAGATACAGGCTAATTAAGGGTCAGGCTCACAGGAAGCAGCTAGGAAAGTCAGGATGTTAGGTTTGTAGTCAAACCCCTTCCAGGGAGAAACCTGGAGCTGTGTGTTTTTACTTGCTTGGTCTGTGCTGAGCCAGGGGAAATAGCTACTGGAAGTGCTCATGCTCACATTTAAAATCATCTCTCTGTTCTCTGTGGTCTGTGAAGACTCATGAATGCAGAGCCCCCATCAACTCCCAGAGTTAAGTGAGTTAGGACCCTGTCTCTCAGGTGAGAGCTGTAAAATTTGGGGTGCTCAAAGTATGGACAAACTTCTTTCAGGAAGAAGTTGAAGACTTGGTTTTATCACTGGAGTGAGCTGGGATGGGGAGAAGGCATGGGAAGTGTCCATGTACCTATTCAGGCTCCAAGAGTTCTATCTTTTACCTGCCCCATTAGCTCTCAGATGCAGGCTAGTCAGAAGCCTGATCTTCAGGCACCAGCTGGGAAAATGTTTAGACATACTCCCTTTCAAGGATAAACAGAGCTAGTCATTTTTGCCTGCTTGCTCTGCACTGAGCCTGGGCCACTTTCATTTGATTCCTTTTCTATGTGTTTCCTTTGCTATTTGCCTGTCATTTATCTATCCCTGCCACAGTGTTAGCAAGTACCACTAATCTGTTTTTTATGTCTTCTCAGAAGAGAGAGAAGATATTAAATGTGTTTTTGTACAGCAGTGACTAAACAGCATGATATATAAAAACATACACAAGAATATTAAGCAAAATACTAATGCAGCTGTTTAAAACAATTAGGTTGAATCCCACATATGTATATATGCATATAAAATACATTTGAATACTTAAACATTATAGAATTAGCAATTAGCAATGGATTATGGATATTTTTATTATGACTATGGGTGTTATGGATGTTTTCATTACTAGTTTATTACTTTATATTTTCTGTAATAATCATGCACTGTATTGATAGTATAAAATCAAGTAATTAAATACTAAGAGAATAATTTTTTAAGCCAAGTAGGCTGAACTCTATTAAATAATATGGAATGATGACATGTTACATAAAATAATTTAATTGCAGAAATGTATATATGGAACGAATCTTTTGTACAAAAAAAAATTACAACTGTAAAATAGCATCATTCCTTAATTTAAATATACATTGCTTCCCATCTTTAACTAAGGGTAACAGAACATCTCGTGCACTCAAGAAAGTCTGCATACAGACATGGTAGGTATAGAGTGATGATACAGAACTTAAAATTTTGTCTACTACGAATACAGGCTGTAGTTCTTTCTTTTACACACAGTTGTATTTTCTACTGTTTTTGAAGGAAAATTGTGTGAGAGTGAGAGAGGTTTAATATTTAAAATGCTTCTCTTTGAACAGTATGGAGTATGATTTATAGCCTCTGACCTGATTCCAAATCCGTGAAGCAATGATGACTGGTGGAGAGAGTACACTCACCAGCTGTGAAGGCAGACAAACCTGGATTCTTATTTTGATTTCACAGCTTCCAAGTCATGTGGCTCATTTCCTCATACCCTTGCAAACACTCTGTTGTATCCTTTATCTTTTACTCTGCAACTCTGAATAGATGGAAAAAGTGAAATATAATTGTTTATATATACCATTGTATATATCTGTCAGCCATTTTATTACTATGAGTGTGTTGAGGATGTGAGTGGGCCCAATGAACACCATTTCATCCTCACTATGGTCATGAACAAATTTAGATATAGCACAATGTGAAATATTAGAGGCTACAATATTTCATCTAATGTGCCAATAAACCATGTGCATTTATGGATCCTCTGAGGTAAACTTTGATTTCTGTGTTTCCATCTCCCATCTTTTCTATGTCTCCATGTTACCTCTTGCTATAAACTAAAGCTGGTACCAAACTCTTTTATTGGTGATAGCTCTATAATATATTTTAATATATTGTGGTGCTGGTTTTCTCACTTTAAATACATTATTGCTGGTCTATTTTCCCACATTTACATTTCCAGATGAGCTACAGTGTTGCATGTGTTTGTTCCTTTTATAACCTATGAGGAAGGCTCTACTACTACTACCCTTATTTGACATTTGAGGAAACTTATGACACAGAAGGCTTAGAAACATTCTTAGACTCATGCAATAAGTAAGTGGCAAGACTTGGACTCAAAACCGCACATCTTTCTGAATTTCTATCTGAATAGAAATCTCAAATATGAAAATGCTCCAAATTATTTCTACATGACAAACTATGAGAGATTTAGACTTATTTCTTGAGATATGACTCTCACCACTCCCTACTAGGAAAAGGATGGAAGGCTTTGTTCAGAGTTATAACAAGAATGATTCTACTTCATCCTGGCCCTTTTTCCATGAATCTCTTGAGATTTGTGGTTGTTTTATCTTGCTTTACAGTAATGCAATTGGACCATAGAGAGTGACTTACTCTGCTTATTAATCCCTGGATAAGCATCTCTGTTCTCTGACTTTATTATCATGGGTGTGTAATGTGGTGATGTGTTTGGGAGGTCCTCTTCACCCTTTTAAAAAAATTATTGTTTAATCTTAGCTTTGTATCATCCTAAAAGTCGAATTCCTAGCATCCTTTTGGAAGATGTATCAATTTAGCATTGCATTTCATATCGGTTACATATTGCCATAATAATGGTGCATTAAAAAGACCTCAGTAGCCATTTAGACCATAAGTCTGTAGCTGAGTATTTTAGCCTGGATTCAGTTGGGCGATTTTTCTGATTATGGCTGGATTCACCTGGATCTATGTGTGTCATTTGGTTGTTGGCTGACCTGGGCAGGATTCCTTCAAGAGGCCTGGGGTAACTTGATGATGGTCCACTTGACTTTTGTACTTCATTAGGTTAGTCTGAGCCCATTGAAAGGGTTCTCTGACCTGATAATTTCTCCAATGGGGAAATGAGAACTCAAGATAGATGTATAGATTCCCCTACATTTTGGGGAAATTCCTGGTGGGGTGTGGGGAGCAGTTTTGTCTCACCTCTTGAAGAACACTGGGGATATATTTAGGGTTAGAAAACCTGGGGTCAGCTAGAAACAAGGAAGGAAGGGAGGGCTCAGAGTGACCAGCACACAAATCTTAGTTGTGACACCAGGCTCTTGCTAGCAAAGAGCCCAGCCAGCAGCTGTACCTACCTACAAAGCAGAGCCAGTGGCCCTGTCTGACCAAGAAGCACAATTGGCAGTTTTTCCCAGCTTGGGTTCCTACCCAGAGGTCTGGCCTGGCCATGAAACCCATTACATAGACTTACACAGGCAGAGAGACAAGCAAAAGACCCTCCTTAACTACAGAGCATAGCCTCCAGCCTACCTGACTAAGAAGGATGAACAAGAACACTGCCCTGACTCAGAGCTAAGTGTATGGCCCACATGGGCAGAGAGTCAAGCTGGCAATAATACCTAAATAGGGAGCATAGCCTATAGCCATATTTAACCATGGAGCCAGAACCGTGAGCCTGTCTCGCTGCAGAGCCTCTCCTATGGCCCTACCCTTTCCAAAAACCAAGCCAGCAGTCCTATCCAACTGAGGAACATAGTGTGGCTCCATTCAACCATAGAGGCTGGCCAGCAGCCCCAGTCAGCCACAGAGCCCAGCCTACAGCACCACCCAGTCATGACACCTAGTCTATAGTCTTGCCCAGTGATGAAGCCCATTCTACACCCCTGCCTGATTGTTGAGCACAGCCTGTGGCCATGCCCAAGCAAGGATTCCATTCAATGATTTCACCTAATTGCATACAAAGCCCTATACAACCAGGGAGCCCAGTCAGTGATCCCAATCAACTACAGAGCCCAGTCTGCACCCCTGCCTTATTGCAGATACCAGCATTTAGCCCAACTCAACTGACGGGTACAACTGGTGGTCTTAACTGACCATGCAGCCTTTTCAGCAACTGCCCAACTGCGGAGCCCAACCAGCAATCCCATGTGATTGCGGAGTGCAGCCTGCAGCCCTGCCCAGCTGTGAAGTATAGCCTATGGCCTTGTCCTGACCAATCTGATGCCTGGTAGCAACCTAAACCAACTGTGGAGCATAGCCAGAACTTTTCCAGCATAGGGAAACAAGCCAGTGAACTTGCCCAACTGTGGGGCACAGCCTATAGCCCTGCCCAAATGTAGCGCTCAACCTGTGTCTTTGCCTAACTGCAGAGCACAGACTGAGGCCCTTTCTGAATGATGTGTCTATCCAGGGGCACCATCTGACAGAGAGCACAGTCTCAGGCCTTTCCCAGATACTGGTATTGTGAATCCCAGCCTGCAGCTCTATCTAATCACAAAATTCAGTCAATGATAACACCTAGCCAAGGAGCACTGCCTGTGACCATGTCTGAGCAGATGCTATCAAAGAGCCCAGCTATTGGCCCTGCCTGACTATACAGCCCAGCCAGCCACCCACATGACTTCAGAGCCCATCTAGCAAGTTTACTTGACTACAGAGCCTAGCAAGTGGCCCCCACCTGACCTCAAACATTGGTCAGCAGCCACGCCAAACTAGACAGCCCAAAAGCAAGCCCTGTCTACCCACAGACTCTATCAGCTGGCTCATCTGAAAACTTAGACTAGCCTGACTAGTGAAGGTCTTTCCTTGCCAATGAAAACTTTTAAAGACTGGAAGAAGTGACTGTTTCCAAAAATGCACAGACACAAATGTAAGGATAAAAGGATCATAAAGAATCAGGTAGATATGACACCATCAAGAGAAACAAATAAATCTTTAATAACCGACACTAAAGAAATGTAGTTCTATGACCTGATTTAGAATAATCATCTTAGAGAAATTCAGTGCAAGAAGATATAGACAAACAACTAAACAAAATTAAGATATAAATACGCAGATGAAATGAAAAGCTCAAAAAGAGACAAATCATATCAAAACCAAATAATTCAAATACTGCCATTTCATTTTATTGATTTTTTTTCTCTGGCTGTACATTTACACATTACTTTTCCACTCATTTGGGTAAATACCAAGGAGCACTACTGTTGGATCACATGATATGAGTACATTTAGCTTTGTAAGAAACTGCCAACTGTCTTCCAAAATGGCTTTCCCAATTTGCATTTACCAGCAAGGAATGGGAGTTCCTATTGCTTTACATTCTCATCAGCTTTTGGTGTTTTCAGTGTTTTGAATTTTGGCCATTATAATAAGAGCGTAGTGATAACTCACTGTTGTTTTACTTTGCAATTCCCTAATGACATGGTGATGTTGAGCATCTTTTCATATGCTTATTTTCCATCTGTATATCTTCTTTGGTGAGGTATCTGTTTAGGTCTTTTGCCGATTTTTTAATCAGCTTGCTCATTTTCTTATTGTTGAGTTTTAAGGGTTGGTTATTTTGGAGAACAGTCTTTTCTCACACGTCTTTTGCAAACATATTTTCCCAGTCTGTTCTGAAATTTGTCTTCTTATTCTCTTGACAGTGTCATTCACAAAGCAGATTTTTTTAAATTTTAATGAAGTCCAGATCAATTATTTCTTTCATAGATTGTACCTTTAGTATCTATATAGTAATTTCCACACCGCAGTCACTTTTATTTTCTCCTGTTATCTTCTAGGAATTGTAAAGTTTTGTGATTTACATTTAGGTCTTCATGCATTTTGAGTTAACTTTTGTGAAAGGTATAAGGTTTCAATCTAAATGCTATTTTTTTTTTTTTTTTTTATTTAGTTTTCTAGTTATTGTAGCATCGGTTGTTCTCTTAATTGTATTGCCTTTGCTTCTCTGTCAAAGTTCAGTTGATTACATTTATGTGGGTCTATTTCTGGGCTGTCTACTTTGTTCTGTTGATCTATTTATTCTTTTACCAATACCACACTGCTTTGATTACTGTAGCTTTATAGTGAGTCTTGGAGTCAGGTAGTAGTCCTTTCACTTTGTTGTCTCCTTCAATACTGTATTGGTTATTCAGAGGCCTTTTGCTTCTCCATATAAACTTTAGAGTCAGTTTATCGATAGCCACACAATTATTTACTGGGATTTTTATTTAGGATCTCTTGTGTTTTTTAATCTCAAACATGGTAATTTTCATCTCTAGCACTACAAGATACTTTTTTTTTTTTTTTT
>NW_016107504.1:226863-237109 GCF_001604975.1 Cebus imitator
GATGGTCTCGATCTCTTGACCTCGTGATCCACCCGCCTCGGCCTCCCAAAGTGCTGGGATTACAGGCTTGAGCCACCGCGCCCGGCCATACAAGACACTTTTAAAATAGCCTTCTGTACTGCTGTATTACTGTTTGGACATATGGAATGTAGTTATAATAACTCTTCTAATGTCAGTTGTAAGTCAGTTTTGATTGATTGAATATTCACCCTATTATGGATTATGTTTTTCTCCTACAATAAATGCCTATTAAAATAAAGGGATGTCAGTTGTCATGAATTTTGCTTCTTTGGGTGCTGGATATTTTTGTATTTTCATGCATATTCTTGATTTTGTTCTGAGATGCATTTAAGTTACTTAAAAATAGTTTGATTCTTTTAAGTATTGCTTTTTTGATTGTGTTAGGCAGGTTTGGATTTATATTCCATCTAGAGTTAATTATTCTGTTATTGAGGCAAGACCATCCTGTGTATTCAACCAAATATCCAGTGAATTACGAGTTTTTCCAGTCTGGCTAGTGGGAATAAGCACGATTACTATTCTTGATATTTGAGGGAACTCTCTAATGACCTAGGAGGTTCTTTCTTTGAAGGTGTTCCTTTAGTGTTCTGTCCCACAAGCTCTAGCCACCTTGATTTTCTCAGATTCTTAGTTCCAACTTTTCTACTCATGTAGCCTGCTAGGCTTCACCTCAGTGTTTCTTCCTGCACCATGACCAGAATATTCTGTATAACTGCCAAGTTGGAACAATATAGGACTCACCTTGTTGGTTTATATGCTCTAAGTTACCACTGCCCTTTGTTGCTTTTTTAAAGTGTATTAAATACTATTAATTCATATTTTTCTGATTATTATGATTGTTTCACAGGAAATTGAGGTAGGATGAATTATGAACAATCCTTCCCAAATATCCACATCCTAATGCTAGAATCTGTGAATATGTTACCTTATAAAGGTTCCTTATAAAAGGAACTTTACAGTTGTGATTACCTTAAGGATCTTGAGTGAGGAAATTATCCTGCAATATCTTTATTGACCCAGTGTAATTTCAAGTACTCTTGGAATAGAGAAGGGAGAGAGATTTGAAGACATCACCTTGCTGGCTTTGATGATGGAAGAAGGAGCCATGAGCCAATGGATGCAAAGTATTCAGCTGTAGATGCTGGACAAGACATGGAAATGTATTCTCTCTTAGAGCCTCTAAAGAAACGTGATCCTGTTGATATCTTGTTTCTTTCCCAGTGAAATACATTTCAGAATTCTGACTTCCAGAACTGTGGCATGATAAATGTGCATTGTTTTAAACCACTACATTTGTGGTTATTT
This sequence comes from Cebus imitator, assembly GCF_001604975.1. Taxonomy (NCBI): domain Eukaryota; kingdom Metazoa; phylum Chordata; class Mammalia; order Primates; family Cebidae; genus Cebus; species Cebus imitator. The sequence goes on from NW_016107504.1 coordinate 228,190, forward strand.
GTTGCAGCAGCAATAGGTCACCAATACACAGGGTAATTATTTTTTCTTGTTACTCCATCATAGGTGAAAACAAAAAGCAATACTATTCACTGTACATAAATTATTCCTTAGGAAGCAAAGGAACAATTCTCAACTAATTAAATGGGGCCAGCATTACCCTGAAATAAAAAAAATAATAATAATCACATGAAAGGAAAACTGCAGCTCAATATTCCTCACTATTTTAAAAATATTTTAGCAGATTAAACCCGCAATATATAAGAATAATAATACAGTGTTATCAAATGGACTTCATCTCAGGAATGGACATATGGTAGACTTATTTCCCTTCCTTCAGATACGTGTCTCCCTCTGACACTTCCTATAAACGCAACGTAACAAAGAACCAGTTGGCAAAGCAAAAGAGTTAGCAGAGATAAAGCTTAAGTGTCACAGAGCACAAGGAGGAATCTGAGGCTTAGAGACTTAGATATACTTCATTTACCAACTGCTTACCGAAACATATTTCCTACATAGTAAACAATAATAAAGACTTTAAATATTCTGTCTTTCTTTTGAAACCTAATGAGTGAATAGGAAAACTATTACATCAATAAAAATCACAACTAAAATTCAACCCCTGAGACCGGAAGCTTTATTAAGGAGCTGTATTTAATGCTTATAGTAAAGGGGAGCCATTTACAGATTTTAATTAGTGATGTAATAAGTTGAAAGTTTTCCTTTGGAGCAGCAATTTTCAAAGTGGTGTTCTGATACCTAGGAAGTACTCAAATGATTCATGGAGTCCAGAAAAAAGGTATTAGTATTCCCATTATATCCATTACATCTCACAATGTATTTGTTTCCAAATTTATGCATAGCCAGAGCAACAAAGTAAGACCCCGTATCTACAGATTTTTTTAAAAAATTAGTCAAGCATGGTGGCATGCACCTGTAATCATAGATACTCAGGAGGCTGAGGTTGGAGGATCACTTAAGCCTTGGAGGTTGAGGCTGCAGTGAGACACAACCACGCCACTGCACTCCAGCCTGGTCAATAGAGCAAAACCCTATCTCAAAAATTTTGCACATTCATAATTTACCCTCCTCAAATTTCCACACACACACACACACACACACACATAGTATAAATGAAGATACATCCTTTAGTGATTCAGCAAAAAATATTTCTTGAGAGAGGTGTATACTCAAAAAGTATGCAAACTTCCACTTTACAGGTTCAAAGATTACAGAGCTCACACACTACAGGTGTCATCTGAGGACACAGAAACAATGAAGGAAATGGAATAACTGATGACTCAGCCACTTTAGTTTCTTTGCAGCAGTAGCTGCCAGCCTCCCTTTATCATTGGAGTAATCAGCCCCTACATTTGCAACCATATATTCAATTATTAACTTGCCCCTCATATGCACATATATTCATAGTGATGGTAGACATCCAAATGATCTTATTTTAATGTAATTATCATACACTTTCTGCCTGTAAACATTCAAGTTAAATATTTTGCCTCCCAGGATAAGATGGCATAGTTCAGTTGTTATAGAAACCAGAAGTACATCATGTTATTATGGTTAATGGCAGTTTTCTATGGCAACTGGATAGTGCAAATTCATTCTCAGAGGTCAAATTTTAATTTCTGCCTCAGAAACTTGAACCCCTCCATCCAATAAATGAGTGAATACTAGAAGCTCACCAAAAGATATGCCTTAAAGAAAAAATATTTCTATACACTGGTATAGGGAATCAGTTTAGATAGAAGGATTGACAATTCTGGCTTTCTTGTCAGACAAGTATCTGTGTTCCAGTCCCAGCATGGCATGTTCTTGTATGATGTCCATAGTACATGCTGGTCTGAAAGAGATCTCAGAAGTCACACAGTCCTGATTCTGCCCTCACTTCCACATGGCATCTAACAACACAAATTCTCAAAGAGAGAGGGAAAATGAATGCATATCTGAAATACTCCACTTCCCTTCAGTAAGTGCCTCAGATGTGAATCACAGAAGGAGTTAGAACTCTTCTGTCTACCTGCAACCAGCAACTCACAAACTCACAAAGACAAGGGTCACTTAGAATGCCAGATACAGAAGCTGCTTTTCAGAAGCACCTGTCAGCACATGCCTTTGCTGAAGATCTCTCTGTGCCATACGTAGTGCATCTCAGTCATCATAGAAATTGTATTTTCACCTAAGTCATAAGGTAACCTTCTCCTTCCTATGACACTCTAAAATCATCTGTAGAGCCAGAGTCAGAAACCATACTCCTGTCATTCAAAAAAGTTCATAGTCTTAAGGAAATAATTACAAGTTTTGTTATTACATTAAATTATGTTATGACAAATTGCCTGACAAAATCAAAGTACCTACCAAAAGTAGGGGGGAATAACAAAATAGACAAAAATGGTCTATTCAAAAATTAAATATTTCTCTTGAGAATGTTTTAATCTACATTCAATAGGTACATTGTTCTGTAGTTTCCTTTTCCGATTTTGCTTTTGTGCATGTTTCGTATTATGGTAATCCTGGCCTATTAAAATGAATTGGGAAATGTTTATTTCTCTTCTCTTTTTTGAAAGTGTGTGTGAAGGATTTATATTAATTGCTCATTAAAAATTGGTAGACTGCATCAGTGACACCATCTGGATCTGGAGGATTCTTTGCATAAAGATTTTTAATTAATTTAATCTCTTTAATTGTTCTAAGTTTATTAATCTATTTCTTTTTGAGTTGATTTTAACAATTTTTGTCCTTATATAAATTTGCTGGTAATTTGTAGTATTTCATGTTTCCAAATTGCCATGGCAACTGATGTATAAAAATAGTGTGAAAGAATAAAGCTTTGAAGCAATCTATTATTAAAAAACAAAATTAAATGCTATGTATCCATTATTAAAATGAGGCAAATTTAAATATACTAACATAGAAAAATAGTAAAATAAAATCAAGTAATGGGCCAATAAGTAACAAATTGTGCCATGCACTATAAAACATGCATATTGAAAAAGATGCTATATTTCTTCTTAAGACATAATTACAGACAAATGCAAAAGGACTTGAATGATGTACACCAAACTGTCGAAATCATTGCATATGAAGTTAGGGGAGTAGAATTATGGGAGATTTGCTGAAATAAAGTTATAGAATTCCTTTAATTTTTAAATTTTTACAAGGAGAACCAATTGATATTTTTACCTATGCAACTAAATATTAAGTTTAATAATACTATACAGATACAGGAAATCATAAATCTAGCATGAGTAAAAAAAATAACCAGACAAGTATAGCAATTTTAACATTAGATAAAGCAAAATTCAAAGACACCAGCTTTAAGAAGACTTAAAGGGATACTTTATAAATATAATGATAGAATAATCAAGAAAATTGGCTGAGGTGACACTGAGGGAAAAAAAAAAAAAAACCATACAAGATGGAAGAAATTTCCAATCCCTCTGTCAGACTTCCATTCTCCTCACAACTACTAATGTCATAGACAGGGAGCCCTCTGGAAAAGGAAAGATGTAGACACAATATCAAAATGCAAAGAACAGAATGTTGAAGGTTTCATGAACAACATAGTTCACTTTTTGCCTGCTAAGACCATACACACACACACACACAAATACACACTCACACACACACGTCCATGTATTTTAATGAATTTTTAAATTTCCATACATCAATAAAACCTAATTACTACTTTTGCCTAAGAAAATAAGTGTCCTTTATACAAAAAAAAAAAAAAAAAATAGTCCCACCATCTTCCCTCATCCACTCCCCTCAAAAGAGACAAAGTCCCAACAGTAATCCTATCCAAATATGGTTGCCAGTCATATTTTTTGAATCAATGTTACTCCTCAAATTCATTCACTGTGTGAGCTGAATATTCCATACTATAAGGTTTATACTGCAAGTTTAACCAAAATTAACAATCAGCTTCTAAAACAATGGGAAGTATTATAAAAGCGATAGAAGAGGAAAATAATTTATATACACAAATCTATATAAATAAGAAGCAAAGAAAAAATATATATTGCTGATAACCTCCTCATTTCTTTAACTATCCACAGAGTTACAGTTAATATATACATAACTATTATAACTACCTTATTGTACAGACTATTCCCCATTCCCTTTGCCTTCAGGTAGGACTTCATATCATCAAAGTTCTACATCTCACGGTCTAACCCATTCATTCCTGAAGGGTCAGAATCTTGCTTTTTATTTTGGTTATTATAGCTTTGCGTTAGTGTTTGCTGCTACATATGGAATTACTAAAATTATTCCCAGAGAAACCCCTGATTTATACACATGCCTCCATTATGAAACTGCAACATGATCTCTCCCTGGTAAACAAGATCAATCAGACCCAACAGTACAGTGATCCCATTATTTTCCTGTTGTTTCAGTGGCATAAAAAACCTGCAAGAGCCAGGAGCCAGAGTCTACTTCCAATATAATTAACATCAGCACAAAACAGCATCTTCAAGAAAAAAGCAGTAAGACATCAACAGCTTCTTGAAAAAAAAAAAAAAGTGAAATTGGAAACAATGGACTGATCTCTTAAAGTTTCTGAAAAAATATTATTGGAAGCTTAGAATTTTATGCATAGTGAGCCTAACCTTCAAAACTGAAGGCAGATTTCAGAGTCTGTCTATAAGAAGCTGAGCAACTGGTATAAAACTATCCCCTTTGTCATAAGCAACCATAAACCTAGACAAAATAAAACAGAGACATTTGGAGAAAACCATATGCAAGAAATGCAAAATTCATATTTCTTTCTAGTATATATGGAATATTTACAAAACATACCATGTGCTAGTCATAAAACAAAAACAACATGTTTATGGTTTATGGCCATAAAACAAAAACCATTTCAAAATATTTGATTACCAGATAGTTTGCTATCCAAACAAAAATGAACCTAGAAATCAAATACAAGAAGAAATATGAAAATTTCCAAAATGTGTGTGTATATATATATGCTCTCTCTCTCTCTCTCGCTTTCTCTCTCTCTCTAAATACCCTGTTGGTCAACAATAATCTACAAGGGTGATAAAGAAAGGCTTCAAACCAATGAAAATTAAAAGATATTACATAAAAATGTGTGAAATTCAGCTTTTAGAAAAATTTATAGGCATAAATAGCTACATTAAGAAAAAAGAAATATTCAATCAACAACCTACGTTTTTACTCGAATAGAAAAATTGAGCCAATTTAAGCACAAGAGACGGAGAAATAAATAAATAATGGGGTCAATACCATAGAAGACAAACTATAGAGGAAATTAACAAAGGCAAAATTAAGAAAATATTTATAAAATTGACGAATTACATGCTGGAATAATCAAGAAAGAGGGAAAACACAATGAGCGAATACCAGAAAACACAGAAAGTCTATCACTAGAGATTCTATAGACATTAAAATAATTTTTAAAATGTATAAAACTTATATGCCAATGCATTTCAAAATGGATGAAATTGGCAAAATTATTTGAAAGGACAATATAACAACACTACAACAAGGAGAAACAGAAAATTTGGATAGCTTGATAACTATGGAAGAAATTCAACTCAAAATAAAAAAATTTCCCAGAGGATGGGATGAAGCCTCAGAACCAAATGATCTCAATATGAAATCTATCAAACATTGAAGTAAGAAATAAAGCCAATCTTCCACTAAAAACTCTGTTAACAAAGGAGAAAAATGCGTTCAAATCATTTCATGAGACCAGCATAATAACTCAGAATAATCGGCACCACGATTACTGTCTATTTTTCCTTGCAATTAAGAAAAAGACACCACAAGTAAAGAAATATGAAGGCAATAAAGGCAAGTATCCTTCATGAATATAGACATAAAAATCTGCACCATGATATTTGCAAATCTATATGTATATAAAAATAATTATACATCATGATGAAGTGAGGCTCATCTCAAGAATGGAAGGTTGTCTCAACATTCAAAAATCAATAATTGTAAGTTACCACATGTTAAGTTAAAAGGAGATAAACATGAGGACATATAATAATTTCAATAGATATAAAAAAATTTGAGAAAATTCATCACCAGCTTCATGATTTTTAAGAAAACCCTCTTCACAAACTATGTAAAGAAGAATCTATTGCAAAATGATAAAGAATATCTACAAAAATTTCACAACTAACACCATATTTAATGTTGAAGTAGTAAATGCTTTATCCTAAGACTGGGATTAATGCAGGGTACCCAATTTTATCACTTCTATTAAATATTGTAGTAGACATTCTAGCCATTACACAAAAAGAAAACATTAATCTTTCTTGATTAATATGATATATGACACAATTGTTGCCGTAGAAAAATTTAAAACTATAAAAGAACTAGTAGAATTAATACCTGAAGTTAGCAAAGATGCAGGATATAGAGTTAGTATAAAAATCAGATTTATTTTTAATAGTAACAATAAATAATTTAAAAAATATCTTTAAAAATACCATACAAAACAGGCTGGGCGTGGTGGCTTATGCTGGTAATCCCAGCACTTTGGAAGGCTGAAGCGGGTAGATCACCTGAGGTCAGGAGTTCAAAACCAGCCTAGCCAACATGGTGAAACCACGTCTCTATTAAAAATGCAAAAATTAGCCAGGTACAGTGGTATGCACCTATAATCCCAGCTACTTGGGAGGCTGAGGCAGGAGAGTTGCTTGAATCCAGGATGCAGAGGTTGCAGTGAACAGAGAGCATGCCCCTGCACTCCAGTCTGGGCTACAGAGTGAGACTCTGTCTCAAAAAAGAATATGTGTGTGTGTGTGTGTGTGTGTGTGTGTGTGTATTACATGTGTGTATATATATATGTCTGTATATATGTGTATATAAGTCTGTATATGTGTATGTATATATACCATACAAAACAATCAAAATAATACAATGCTTAGAAATAAATTTAATAAAATATAGGTAAGACCACATCATTGAAAACTACAAAACATAACTGGAAGAATGTTTAAAAAATCTATATATTGGGCCGGGCGCCGTGGCTCACGCCTGTAATCCCAGCACTTTGGGAGGCCGAGGCGGGTGGATCACGAGGTCAAGAGATCGAGACCATCCTGGTCAACATGGTGAAACCCCGTCTCTACTAAAAATACAAAAAATCAGCTGGGCATGGTGGCGCGTGCCTGTAATCCCAGCTACTCAGGAGGCTGAGGCAGGAGAATTGCCTGAACCCAGGAGGCGGAGGTTGCGGTGAGCCGAGATCATGCCATTGCACTCCAGCCTGGGTAACAAGAGCGAAACTCCGTCTCAAAAAAAAAAAAAAAAAATCTATATATTAAATGGAAAAATATCCCATGCGCCTGGATTGGAAGACTCAGTACTTTTGTTTTGTTTGGTTTGGTTTGGTTTTCTTTTGTTTTATTTGAGACAGGGTCTCATTCTGTCACTGGAGTGCAGTGGCAAGATCATGCCTCACTGCAGCCTCAACCTCCTGGTCTCAGGTGATCCTCCCGCCCCTGCCTCCCAAGTGTCTGGGATTACAGGTATGCACCGTCATGCTGGCTAATTTTTTTTTAATTATTTTTTGTAGAGATAGGGTTTTGGCATATTGCCCAGACTGGTCTTGAACTCCTAAGCTCAAGGGATATGCCTGTCTCAGCCTCTTAAAATGCTAGGATTACAGGTGTGAGTCACCATGCCCAGCCTCAATACTTTTAACATAGCCATGTGCAGAAAGCAGAAACTGGACCCCTTCCTGACACCTTACACTAAAATTAACTCCAGATGCATTAAAGACTTAAACATAAGACCTAACACCATAAAAACCCTAGAAGAAAACCTAGGCAAAACCATTCAGGACATAGGCATAGGCAAGGACTTTATGACTAAAACACCAAAAGCATTGGCAACAAAAGCCAAAATAGACAAATGAGACCTAATTAAAGTCCACAACTTCTGTACAGCAAAAGAAATGATCATTAGAGTGAACCGGCAATTAACAGAATGGGAAAAAAATTTTGCACTCTACCCGTCTGACAAAGGGCTGATATCCAGAATCTACAAAGAACTAAAACAGCATTATGAGAAAAAAACAAACAAACCCATTCAAAAGTGGGCAAAGGATATGAACAGACACTTTTTAAAAGAAGACATACAGGAAGCCAACAAACGTGAAAAAATGCTCATCATCACTGGTTATTAGAGAAATGCAAATCAAAACCACATTGAGATACCACCTCACACCAGTTAGAATGGCAGTAATTAAAAAATCTGGAGACAGCAGATGTTGGAGAGGATGTGGAGAAATAGGAACACTTTTACACTGTTGGTGGGAGTGTAAATTAGTTCAACCATTGTGGAAGACAGTGTGGCGCTTCCTTAAGGTCCTAGAAATAGAAATTCCATCTGACCCAGCAATCCCAAAGGATTATAAATAATTCTATTATAAAGAACTCATGCACATGTATGTTCATTTCGGCACTGTTTACAATAGCAAAGACTTGCAACCAACCAGATGCCCATTGACAATAGACTGGACAAGGAAAATATGGCACATATACACCATGGAATACTATGTAGCCATAAAAAACAATGAGTTTGTGTTCTTTGTAGGGACATAGATGAATCTGGAAACCATCATTCTCAGCAAACCAACACAAGAACAGAAAATCAAACACCACAGGCTCTCACTCATAGGTAGATGTTGAACAATGAGAACACAGGGACACAGGGAGGGGAGCATCACACACTGGGGTCTGTTGGGAGGGGCCAAGGGAGGGACAGTTTGGGGTTGGGGAGGTTGAGGAGGGATAACATGGGGAGAAATGCCAGATATAGGTAATGGGGGAATGGAGGCAGCAAACCACATTGCCATTTATGTACCTGTGTAACAATCCTGCATGTTCTGCACATGCACCCCCGAACCTAAAGTACAATTTTAAAAAAA
>NW_016107504.1:239044-249450 GCF_001604975.1 Cebus imitator
CTATCTTGATATATCTGTATATTCCATTTAATGTAAGTCAAAGCCAAGAAAAATCTGTAAGTGTTCAATTGGATTGAAAAAGGGCATGTATAAAGAAAACTATTGAATATAATTTTAAAAATAGTGATTCAAGATTTTAAATGTATGGCTTTTAAGTATACTCCCACATAATCTTTATTATAACTGCTTTAGTACACTAGTAGCTACAAAAAGCAGGAAATAATACAATATAGTAACTATGAGAATATTATCAATATTAAAGTCCTCTTGAAAATTGATATGAGGTATATTTACGATCTTTCAGAAGGTAATTTTTTTTTTTTGCTATAGAAATGTTTTATTAGGTCAAACTACTTACTATGAAAGTGCTTTAAAATGCAGCAGGAGGAGATGTAAAGACTCAAAGAAGTGTGTAATGACAATGGTTATCAGAACACACTAAAGAATCTACACTGCTTCCCCACTTTACCTAGAAAAGGAAGCTTCTAGGCTACCTCCTCCTCCTCAGCACACTCCTCAAACTCCTCCTCCTCAGCTGTGGCATCTTGACATTGCTGGTATTCTGACACCAGGTCATTAAGGTTGCTCTCGGCCTCGGTGAACTCCATCTCATCCATTCCCTTGCCCGTGTACAAGTGCAGGAAGGCCTTGCACCTGAACATAGAGGTAAACTGTTCGGAGATGCATTTGAAGAGCTCTTGGATCGCTGTGTTGTTACCAATGAAGGTGGCTGACATTTTTAGCCCCCGGGGTGGGATGTCACAGATGGCTGTTTCCACGTTGTGAGGGAGCCATTCAGCAAAGTAGCTGCTGTTCTTATTCTGAATGTTGAACATTTGCTCATCCACCTCCCTCATGGACATGCGACCTCTAAAAATGGCAGCCACGGTTAGGTAGCTGCCATGACAGAGGTCACAGGCAGCCATCATATTCTTAGCATCAAAGAGTTGCTGAGTGAGCTCAGTCACAGTCAGGGCCCGGTACTGCTGGCTGCCCCGGCTGGTCAGTGGGGCAAAGCCGGGCATGAAGAAGTGCAGCCGGGGAAATGGAACCATGTTCACAGCCAGCTTCCGCAGGTTGGCATTCAGCTGGCCCGGGAAGCGCAGGCACGTGGTGACCCCACTCATGGTAGCAGACACCAGGTGATTCAGGTCACCATAGGTGGGGGTGGTCAGTTTTAAGGCCCCGGAACAGATGTTATAGAGCGCTTCATTATCAATGCAGAACATCTCGTCTGCATTTTCTATGAGCTGGTGGATGGAGAGGGTGGCATTGTAGGGCTCCACCACGGTGTCTGACACCTTGGGCGAGGGCAGGACGCTGAATGTGTTTATGATCCTGTCTGGGTACTCCTCCCGGATTTTGCCCATGAGAAGGGTACCCATCCCAGACCCACTTCCCCCACCCAGGGAGTGGGTCAGCTGGAAACCCTGCAGGCAATCACAGCTCTCAGCTTCTTTTCTCACAACATCCATCACCGACTCCATTAGCTCCGCGCCTTCTGTGTAGTACCCCTTGGCCCAGTTGTTCCCAGCCCCACACTGACCAAAGATGAAGTTGTCTGGCCTGAAGATCTGCCCGAAGAGCCCTGAGCGCACAGAGTCCATGGTGCCCGGCTCCAGATCCACAAGCACACCACGGGCCATGTACCTGCCACCGCTGGCCTCGTTGTAGTACACATTGATGCGTTCCTGCTGCAGGTCACTGTCCCCATGGTAGGTGCCAGCAGAGTCAATGCACAGCGAAGGCGACCAGCTGCTGGCAGCCGAGCACCCTGGGAGGAACTCCATTGAGGCACACATGGAGGCCGTGCACACTGACTAGAAGGAGTACCTGAACCTGCTCATCTGTGAGGAGAGCCACCTCAAGTACATGGAGGACTACCACCAGTTCCACGAAGACATGAAGGACGCTCAGGAGCTGCTGCACAAGGTGGACTCGGACCTAAACCAGAAATACAGCCCTGACTTCAAGGACCGGTACCAGATTGAGCTGCTATTGAGGGAGGGAGCTGGATGACCAGGAGAAGGTGCTGGACAAGTATGAGGACGTGGTGCGGGGGCTGCAGAAGCGAGGCCAACAGGTGGTGCCCCTCAGGTACCGCCGGGAGACGCCGCTCAAGGCCATCCCCGTGGAGGCACTCTGTGACTTCGAGGGGGAGCAGGGCCTGATATTGTGGGGCTACAGCTACACCCTGCAGAAGAACAATGGGGAGAGCTGGGAGCTCACAGACAGCGCTGGGAACAAGCTGATCGCTCCTGCCATCTGCTTTGTGATCCCCCCCACAGACCCCGAGGCTCTGGCTCTGGCTGACAGCCTAGGCAGCCAGTACCAGAGCGTGAGGCAGAAGGCAGCTGGGAGCAAACACATGCTGCAGCATCGGTATGAGACGCTGAAGACCAAGAACCCTGGAGATGCCTCTGACCTCCAGGGGTGCCAGCTGCTGGCTGGCTTGGACAAGGTGGCCAGCGACCTGGACCGGCAGGAGAAGGCCATCACGGGGATCCTGAGACCACCGCTGGAGCAAGGCCAGGCTGTGCAGGACAGTGCCGAGCGGGCCAAGGACCTCAAGAACATTACCAACGAGCTGCTACAGATCGAGCCTGAGAAGACGAGGAGTGCGGCTGAGGGCGAAGCCTTCATCCAGGCCCTCCCGGGCAGCGGCACCACACCCCTGCTGAGGACCCGGGTGGAGGACACCAACCAGAAATATGAGCGCCTGGTGCAGCTGCTGGACTTGGCCCAGGAGAAGGTTGACGTGGCCAACCGCCTGGAGAAGAGCCTGCAGCAGGGCTGGGAGTTGCTGGCCACACAGGAGAACTGTCTGAATCAGGACAACACCGTCCCTGAGAGCAGCCGTGTCCTGGACAGCAAGGGGCAGGAGCTGGCAGCCCTGGCCTCTGAGTTACAGGCCCAGAAGTCCCTCCTGGGCGAGGTGGAGCGGAATCTGCAGGCAGCCAAGCAGTGCTCGAGCACGCTGGCCAGCCGCTTCCAGGAGCACTGCCCAGACCTGGAGCACCAGGAGGCCGAAGTTCACAAGCTGGGCCAGCGTTTTGACAACCTGTGCCAGCAGGTGGAGTGTAGGGCACAGAGCCTGCGGAGTGCCAAGGCAGCCTACGAGGACTACCGCAGTGGCCATGACCACATGCTGCAGTTCTTGGCCAGCATCCCCAGTTACAAGCCCCAGGAGACAGACAGCCTCAGCCAGATGGAGACCAAGCTAAAGAACCAGAAGAACCTGCTACATGAGATAGCAGGTAGGGAGCAGAAAGTACAGAAGATCTATGCCATTTCCCAGCAGTATCAGCAAGCTGTAAAGGACTATGAGTTAGAAGCAGAAACACTAAGGTCCCTTCTTGACTTGGAGAATGGAAGGAGCAGCCACATGAACAAGAGAGCCAGGCTCCAATCTCCCGCTGCCAAAGTGAAAGAAGAGGAAGCAGCTCTTGCTGCCAAGTTCACTGAAGTTTATGCCATCAACAAACAGAGGCTGCAGAATTTAGAGTTTGCTCTGAATCTCCTTAGACAGCAGCTGGAAGTAGAAGTGACCCATGAGACCCTGCAGAGGAACAAGCCGGACTCCGGAGTGGAAGAGGCATGGAAGTTCAGGAAGGAACTGGATGAGGAGAAGGAGCGGAGGCAGCAGCTGGAGAACGAGATCAAGAGCACCCAGGAAGAGATCCGGACCCTGCGGAATCAGGGGCCTCAGGAATCGGTGATGAGGAAGGAGGTGCTCAAGAAAGTGCCAGATCCCGCACTGGAGGAGAGTTTCCAGCAGCTGCAGAGGACGCTGACGGAAGAGCAGCACAAGAACCAACTACTGCAGGAGGAGCTGGAGGCACTGCAGCTGAAGCTGCGCGCCCTGGAATAGGACACAAGGGACGGGGGACAGGAGTATGTGGTCAAGGAGGTCCTGCGCATCGAGCCTGACAGGGCCCAGGCGGACGAGGTCTTGCAGCTGCGGGAGGAGCTGGAGGCACTGAGGCAGCAGAAGGGTGCCCGGGAGGCAGAGGTGCTCCTCCTGCAGCAGCGTGTGGCCACCCTGGCCGAGGAGAAGAGCCGGGCACAAAACAAGGTCACCGAGAAAGAGGTGGTTAAACTGCAGAATGACCCCCAGCTGGAGGCAGAGTACCGACAGCTGCAGGATGACCACGAGCAGGAACGCCACCTCCGAGAGTAGCAGGAGGAGGAGCTGAGCTTCCTCCAGGACAAGCTCAAGAGGCTGGAGAAGGAGCGGGCCATGGCCGAGGGCAAGATCACCGTCAAGGAGGTGCTCAAGGTGGAGAAGGACGCATCCACCGAGAGGGAGGTCAGCGATCTCACCCGCCAATACGAGGATGAGGCTGCCAAGGCTCGTGCCAGCCAGAGGGAAAAGACCAAGCTGCTCCGGAAGATATGGGCCTTGGAGGAGGAGAATGCCAAAGTGGTGGTGCAGGAGAAGGTGCGTGAGATCGCGCAGCCAGACCCCAAAGCAGAGAGTGAAGTGGCCAACCTCCACCTGGAGCTTGTGGAGCAGGAGCGAAAGTACTGGGGGGCGGAGGAGCAGCTCTGGAGCTACCAGAGCGAGCCGCAGACCCTCAGGAGGCGGGGCCCCCAGGTGGAAGTCAAAGGCGTGACTAAGGAAGTCATTAAGTACAAGACTGACCCCAAGATGGAGAAGGAGCTTCAGCGGCTCAGGGAGGAGATCGTGGATAAGACCAGACTGATCGAAAGGTGTGATTTAGAGATCTACCAGCTGAAGCAGGAAATCCAGGCCCTGAAAGACACCAAACCCCAGGTCCAGATCAAAGAGGTGGTCCAGGAGATCCTACAATTTCAGGAAGACCCTCAAACCAAGGAGGAGGTGGAGTCTCTGAGGACAAAGCTCTCAGAGGAGCAGAAGAGGCAAGTGGACCTGGAGAGGGAGAGGGCTTCCCAGGAAGAGCAGATTGCCCGGAAGGAGGAGGAGCTCTAGCAGGTGAAGGAAAGAATGGTGCAGCAGGAAGTAGTCAGGTACGAGGAGGAGCCTGGCCTGAGGGCCGAGGTGAGCTCCTTCGCCGAGAGCATCGACGTGGAGCTGCGGCAGATCGACAAGCTGCGTGCGGAGTTGCGGCGGCTGCAGCGCCGGCGCACCGAGCTCGAGCGGCAGCTGGAGGAGCTGGAGCGCGAGCTGCAGGCCAGCAGGGAGGCAGAGCGCGAGGAGCAGCGGCTGCAGCAGCGGCTGGCACTGCTGGAGCAGGAAGAAGCTGAGGCCCGTGAGAAGGTGACCCACAAGCAGAAGGTAGTGCTGCAGCAGGACCCGAAGCAGGCCCGCGAGCATGCCCTGCTCCAACTCCAGCTGGAGGAAGAACAGCACCGGCGGCAGCTCCTGGAGGGTGAGCTGGAGACCCTGCGGAGGAAGCTGGCCACCCTGGAGAAGGCGGAGGTCAAGGAGAAGGTGGTGTTTTCTGAGAGTGTCCAGGCGGAGAAGGGCGACACCGAGCAAGAGATCCAGAGGCTCAAGAGCAGCCTGGAGGAGGAGAGCCGCAGCAAGCGCGAGCTGGACGCCGAGGTGAGCCGGCTGGAAGCCCAGCTTTCGGAGCTGGAATTCCATAACTCCAAGTCATCCAAGGAACTAGACTTTCTAAGGGAAAAAAACCACAAATTACAACTGGAGCGGCAAAACCTGCAGCTGGAGACCCGAAGGCTCCAATCGGAAATTGAAATGGCAGCGACGGAAACACGAGACCTGCGGAACATGGCCGTGGCAGACTCTGGGACTAACCACGACTCTAGACTGTGGTCCCTGGAGAGGGAACTGGACGACCTCAAGAGGCTCTCCAAGGACAAAGACCTCGAGATCGACGAGCTGCAGAGGCGCCTGGGCTCCGTGGCTGTCAAGCGGGAGCAGCAGGAGAACCACCTGCGGCGCTCCATCGTGGTCATCCACCCCGACACGGGCCACGAGCTGTCCCCGGAGGAAGCCCACCGCGCCGGGCTCATTGACTGGAGCATGCTTGTGAAACTCAAAAGCCAGGAGTGTGACTGGGAGGAGATCTCAGTGAAGGGGCCCAACGGGGAGTCCTCAGTGATACACGACAGGAAGTCTGGCAAGTTCTCCATCGAAGAGGCCCTGCAGAGTGGCAGGTTGACCCCTGCTCAGTACGACCGTTATGTCAACAAGGATATGTCCATCCAGGAGCTGGCGGTCTCGGTGTCTGGGCAGAAGTAGGCACAGCCCTTGCAACTCTTCTTAGCGGCAGATGCTGGCCCTCTCTTACGACACAGTGACCTCCTTGTGTCGTCCTCTCCCTGGCCCTGTGCAGGCCAAGCATTTTATAAACAAACACCCTCGCTGCCAGGCTGTCAAAATCCAGCCCACATATGGGACAGGCACTGGCTGAAGACAGGCAACTCTCATGCCAACCACCATTCACTCTGAGTGACCCACTTCATCCTCCAGTGATTGGACAAATCCGATACCCTTTTTTCCTCCCCTCTCCCGTACACTTCCAGCAACAAACTCCTCGTGATAGCTGCACACAATCTGCGAACCACTAAAGGACAAGCTGACCACAGCAGCCAAGCCCACTCAATGCAGCATGGGCACTAGCACAGCAGACAGTGACACTCTGCCCTACAAAGGGCTAGGCCCACTGGGGCTGCTGCCCGCCATGACATCTCTCCAGATTTCTGACTTAAAACCAACTTTCCATCAGAGAAGCCACCTTGGTAGTCACTTTGTTCATGAAACAGATCTGGGCTCCATGCCAGGGAAGGCAAACAGAAATCACAAGTGTCCAGCCCTTGGTGCTAGGGTGGACAGTAATTGTCAGCCGGACTGTCCCAGCACCAATAGAGAACACTTCACAGTTCTGGCACTGAAATCCTTTGATGGTGGATTGTGTTGCTCTTAGCCCTGGTTTCAGTGCTTTACAAGTCTCGCTTATTATCTCATTGGTATTTAGATATACAAAACAGTTGATTATTCACCAAGCAAATTTCTGGTTCTCTGTATCTCATGTATAACAGAAAATGGGAAAAATAGGGAACTTTATTTACAGCATGAAAATAAACCTGGTGGCTGGAGTCTTAAAAAAAAAAAATCACCAATAATAGAAAAAATATTTTAAAATTGGACTTACTTATATTAAACCTTTCTTTAATGTCTTTAATAGACATTAAAAATTAAAAGGCAAGCCAATTCAATGAGATAAAATATTCACAATAAATTAATCTGACAATTGACTAGACCCCAGGATATATAAATAACTCTTTCAGGCTGGGTACAGTGACGCACGCCTGTAATCCCAGCACTTTGGGAGGCCAAGGCAGGCAAATCACTTGAGGTCAACCTGGCCAACATGGTGAAACCCTATCTCTACTGGAGTTCAAGATCAGCCTGGCCAACATGGTGAAACCCCGTTTCTACTAAAAATATAAAAATTAGCCTTATGTGGTGGGGGGTACCTGTAGTCCCAGCTACTTGGGAGGCTCAGGCATAAGAATTGCCTGAACCCGAGAGAAGGACACTCCAGTCCGGGCGACAGAGCAAGACTCCCCATTTCAATAAATAAATAGATTGATAAATAACTCTTTCAACACAATAACAGAAACACAACACAATAAAAAATAGATGCAAAGCTTGAACAGAAAGCTCAGAGAAAACACATGAGAGGTTAATAAATGTATAAAAGATTTCCCAACATAATTAGTCATCAGAGCAACAGAAACCACAAAGAAGCACTACTAATGAACTATTAGAATTACTAAAATAATTTTTAAGCTCATAATGCAAAGTTCTGAAAACTAGAAAATATTTTGGACTGAATGATAATTAAAATACAACACATAAAGTTTGCTAAATACAACTCAAGTAGTGAATAGAGGGAAATTTGTAGCTGCAAATGCATATTTTAGAAAATAAAATTTTAAAACAATATTCTAAGATTCCACTTGAAGAAATTAGAAAAAGAAAAGCAAGGAGAGTAGAGAAGGAAGGAAATAATAAAGATAATGGCAGATACCATTAAAATAGTCTACAACCGTTAAAATAGGGAAAATCAACAAAGCCACCAGTTAGTTCTCTGAATATCTTAATAAAATTGATAAGCCACAAGGAAAACTAATCATAATAAAATAAATTAACCACATCATAAAAATATATCACAACAGAGTCCATAGACATTAAAATAATAATAATGGAATTTTATGGACATCATGTAAATAAATGTAACAAATTAAATGCACACATTCCTTGAAAAATATGAATTACAAAATAAGAGCTAGATAATCTCTGTAATCCTATGTTTGCTAAATAAAGCGATTCCATAATTAAAAACCTACCCTCCAAAAACAAAACACTTCAGATCCAGATGGCTTCCCTGATGTATTGCTGAAGATACTGTATCAACCTCAAACTGACAATAGAAAAAGGAAAAACAACTCCACACTTTTTTCATGAGGCCAGAATAACCTTGAAAGCAAGTCCTGACAGGTATATGCCAAGAAAATTCAATTACAAAGCAATGTCCCTCATGAAAATAAACATACAGACACAAAAATAAAAAGGGCCAAATAAGATACAAAATTATATTCATCTTCACTCATCATCAAAGAAATACAAATATAAATAGCAATGAAATTCTATTCCTTAACCTATTAGAATTTGGAAAATAGAAAAAGAATAACACTATACACTGTTAGTAAGGGTGTGAGAAAATGGGCAACCTCAGACACAAGCTCCAGGTCACACAGTTGGGAAGTGAAGGAGACCAAATCTGAACCTGGGTCTTTCTGTGTCCATAACAGATGGATGTGCTCTTTCTCCCACTTGTCACCCACTCCTGTGTTTGGAATCCTATCTTGGCAATGTTATGTGTTACATTTTTAAAATGAAACAGCATTTTGAGATACTTGTAGATTTACATGTCATCACAGGAAATAATACAAAGAGATCTCTTGTGCTGTTTACCCAGTTTCCCTGTTGCTAAGTAGTAGCTCGTGGTATGGATGTACCAAAGTTTGTTTAATCATTACTCACTGAAAGATATTTGAATTAACTCAAGGTTTGGGCTGTTATGAATAAAGCTGCTATAAACATTCAAGTACAGGTATTTGTGTGTGTAAATGTAAAGTCTTTTTGTCTGAGATAAATGCCCAGGAATACAATTGGTAGATAGTACAGTAGTTGCATGTTTAGTTTTATAAGAAACTGCCAAAGTATTTTCCATAGTGGAAGTAACATTTTACATTCCCTGAGCAAAATATGAGCAATCTAGTTTTTCTGCATCATTGCCAGCATTTGGTGTTGTCACTATTTTTTATTTAGGAATTCTTATACGTTTGTAGTGATATCTCAATGGGGCTTTAACCCTCTAATAGCTAATGATGTTGAACATCTTTTCATGCATGGGCTTGTCATTTGTATATCCAGTTTTGAAAAAAGGTCTCTTTATGTACTTTGTCCATTTCCCATTATATTGTCTTGATTTTACTGTTGAGTTTTGAGAGTTCCTTATATATTCTTATACTAGTCGGTTGTCATACATACGGTTTACAAATATTTTCTTACCCTCTGTAGCATATTTTTTAATTCTCTTCACAGGATGTTTTTCAGAGCAAAAGTTTTTAATTTTGAGGAGGTCTAATTTGTCAATTTTTCCTTGTATAGATCATACTTTTATGTCAAATCTGAGAACTATTTGCCTAGGCATAGCTAGGCAAAAAAAGTTTTTTCCTGTTTTCTTCTAAAATGTTTAAAATTGTACATGTCACATTTGAGTCTGTGGTCCAAAATGGCTAATTTTTTATAAGGTATGATAATTGGACCAAGCTTCATTTGGTGATCTATGTATATTCAATTGCTCTAGCATCAGTTGTTTAAAAGGCTATATTTACTCTATTAAATTGCTTTTGCAACTGTGTTAAAAATCAGTTGGGCATATTTCAGCAGTTATATTTCTGGATTCTCTGTTGTGTTCCATTGATCTATGTATCTGATTACTGTAGTTACATAGTAAGTCTTGAGATCAGGTAGACTGAATTCCTTCCACTTTGTTCTTCCTCAAAATGTATTTATCTATGTGAGTTTCTCCTACTTACTATATGAATTTTTAAAAATATTCATACATATCTACAAAATATTGCTGATATTTTGATAGAAAGTGAATTAAATCCACATAATAATTTGGATAGAATTGAAAGTTTTTCTATGCTGATTCTTTCAATCCATCAACACAATTTGCTTTTCCATCTATGGGTGGGTCTTCTTTCACTTCTTACATCAGTGTTGAGTAGTTTGTAGTATACAACTCCTATACATGTTTTAATACATTTACACCCAAGTATTTCATTTTCAAGCAATTGTAAGTGATATAGTATTTTTAATTTTGTGATCCATATGTTCATTGTGAATACATAGAAACTCAATGGATTTTGGTAGAGGG
>NW_016107504.1:249530-255786 GCF_001604975.1 Cebus imitator
AGTTGTGTATATCTAAGTTGTACAATGTGATGTTTTGATATACATAGACATTGTGAAATGATTATCACAATCAAGCAAATTAACATGCTTATCACATCACATAGTTACGTTTTGTGTGTGTGTGTGTGTGTGTGTGTGTGTGTGTGTGTGTGTGGTGAAAACACTTGAGATCAACTCTTTTAGCAAATTTCAAGTACATAGTACAGTGTTAACTATAATCACCATGCTGCACATTAGAGCTCCCAAATTTATTCATCCCACATAGCTGAAGCTTTGTGCTGTTTGACCAACACCTCCTAATTTCTTGCACACCCCAGCCCCTGGCCACTGCCATTATACTCTGCTTTTATGAGTTTGGCTTTTTTGGACTCCACATATATGTGAGATCGTGCAGTATTTGTTTTTCTGTGCCTGACTTATTTCACTTAGCATAATGTCCTCCAGATTCATCCATGTTGTTGCAAATCGCAGGTTTCCATCTTTTTTAAGAATGAATAATATAACATTGTCTGGATGCCTCACTGTTAATTAATCCATTAAGATGGGGCGATGGATACAGCAAACCACCACCATGGCACATGTATACCTATGCAACAAACCTGCACGATCTACACATGTACCCCAGAACTTAAAGTATAATAAATAATTTTTTTTAAAGACAACCTTAGTTGCTTCCAAGCTTTAGCAATTATGAATAAAGCTGCTAAAAATATCCATGTGCAGGTTTTTGTATGAACGTTAGTTCTGAATTCACTTGGCTAAATATCAAGGAACACTATTGCTGGATCATATAGGAAGAATATGCTTAGCTTTGTAAGAAACTGCCAAACTGTTTTCCAACTTGGCTGTACCATTTTGCATTTCCACCAGCAGTGAGTGAGAGTTTCTGTTGCTCCATATCCTTGCCTGTATTTGGTGTTTTGGTGTTCTGGATTTTGGCCATTCTAATAGATGTAGTGGTATCTCATAATTGTTTTAATTATCACATCCCTGATGACCTATGAGGGGAAGCATCTTTTCACATGCTTATGAGCCATCTTCTTTGGTGAGGTGTCTGCCTAAATCTTTTGCCCATTTTTAATTGAGTTTTTTGTTTTCTTGTTGTTGAATTTTAAGATATCGATCTTTGTATATTTTGGATAACAGTCCTTTCTTAGGTATGTATCTTGCAAATATTTTCTCCTAGTCTGTGGCTTGTCTTATTCTCATGACAATGTCTTTCACAGAGCACAAGTATTTAATTCTAATGAAGCTTAGATTATCAATTATTTCCTTCCTGGACCATGCCTTTGGTGTTGTATCAAAAAAGTTAATGCCAAACCCAAGATCATCTAGATTTTCTCCTGTTATCCTCTAGAATTGTTTTATAGTTTGTAATTTTACATTTAGGTCTATCATCTATTTTAATTTTTCTGAAGGTTATAAAGTCTGTGTTTAGGTTCATTATTTTGCATATGGTTGCCTACTAGTTCCAGCACCATTTGTTGAAAAGACTATCTTCTCTCCATTGTAACACCTTTGTTAAAGATCAACTGACTATGTTCTTGTGGTATCTTTTTCACTTTTGAAGTATAATTTCATAGAGTATAACACTCTAGGTTAGTGTATTTTTCTTTCAACACTTTATAAATTTCACTCTACTATCATATAGCTTACATGGTATCTGGTGAGAAGTCTGCTAAGATTTATATGCTTTTTCCTCTATAAGTAAGCTATTTTTCCCTCTTGTTTCTTTCAAGATTTTTACTTTGTCTTTTCTGCACTTTATGTTATCATTTTTCTCTGGGATTCCTGGGTCTCTGATTTGTTGTCTAGCACAAATTGTGTAAAACTGGTCATTGTTATTTCTGTTATGTCTTCCTCTCCATTCTCTCCTCTGGTATTCCAATTACATATATGTTACACCTTTTGAAATTATCCCATCTTACTTGGATATTCTGTTTATTTATTTATTTTTTCTCTTAATATTTCAATTTGGGATGTTTCTATTAACCTATCTTCAAGCTCACTGATTTTCTTTGTCCTCATCAACTATTAATGAGCCCATGAAAGGTATTCTTCATTTCTGTTACACTGTTTTTTTTTTTTTTTTTTTTTGCATTTTTAAAAATTCTTGCTTAGAGTTTCCAACTCTGCTTACATTACCCTTCTGTTCTTGCATGGGATCTACATATTTTCCTCTAGAGCCCTTAACATATTAATGATATTTATTTTATTTTTCCTGACTGATCATTCCAAAATCTGTGTCATATCCGAGTATGTTTGTAATACTTGCTTGCTTCTTTTATATATATTTTTTGCTGACTTTTAGCTAGCATGACTTACCATTTTTTGCTGAAGCCAGGTATGACATATACAATATGAACTGAAATAAGTATGACATTAGCATGAGTTTTTATATTAGTTTAACTAGGAGTTAGGTTGTATTTAATGTTTGCTGTTTTTGTAGGTGCCAGAGCTTCAAATTCCTCTAGTGCCCTTGGTTTTGTCTTCCTTGTTGTTTAGGGATTTCCTAAGAACTCTTCCTTAGATAGAGACAGCTCTTTCATTTGTAATCCACTGTTATTATATCAGAGCCCTGTTTAAGTGGTGGTAAGGGGTCGGGGAGTGAAAGTATTCTATAATTATAACAATAATTGTGTTAATAATGATTATATTCTCAACAATAGCCTTATTATTATTAGCAAGATTATTATTATTAAATCATAGCCTTTTATTGGGTCTCTGTCCCTAGGTTATTTTCTTCACAAGTGTTTCTTATTTTTTTTTTTTGATGTTACTTTAGTGGAAATCATATGATAATTAATTAAATGTTTGATATGGCAATAAACATTCCAATGGAAAGATATCATTACCTAATCAGTTCCAAGATTTTTTTTTTCTTTCATTTAGTTGCAACAGGAAGGCTAAAGGTGGCTGGAGTTGCGTGACTGTTTTTCCCTGTAAGTGGGATAAGTTTGTGGTAAAGTCTTACCACTTATCAAGTACGCCTTTGTTAAACAGAAGTTCCAAGTGTATTTCAAAATTATTACTTTCCACTCCTCTGTCAGAAACAAGAGGGGATATTTCTTGGCTCTTCACCATGAGAATATGGTAAGGATTCTAGAAGTAAAACCCAGGAAACTTTGCTCTTCCACAGGATTTGAACCCTAAGAGCTGTTTTTCATTGGAAAGCTAGTCCACATTCAGCCTTCAGTAATGTGTCAAAGTTACTATTTCAGTGTTCCCAGGAGCTTATTGCCCCAGCAGCTTCTGTACCAGATAAAGTGATCTTGGCTATTTTTCTTTGTCTTAGCCTATTTCTCCAGATCTCAGGGTTGTGGTCTTAATTCTCTGGTGGAACTGAGAAAGGCCACAGATTTTCAGTTTGTTCAGCTTTTTTCTTGTTGTGAGGATGAGAATAATCACTGCCAAGGTCTTTACATATTAGACCTTCCTATTCAACTATATTGGTGGCTTCACCCCAATAACATTCTCTTTTAAAATAGATTTGGTTGCTCTGGCTAGGGCTTCGGTACTATGTTGAATACAAGTGGTGAAAGTGGGTATCCTTCTTTTGTTCCAGTCCTAGCCAGAGCAATCAGAAAAGAGAAAGAAATAAAGGGCATCCAAACTGGTAAAGAACTCAATCTGTCACTGCTTGCTGATGACATGATTGTATACCTAGAAAACCCTAAAGACTCATGAAAAAAGCTCATAGAACCAGTAAATAAATTGAGCAAAGTTTCAGGATACAAAATTAAGATACACAAATCAGTAGCCCTGCTATACACCAACAGCAACCAAGTTGAGAATCAAATCGAGACCTCAACCCCTTTTATAACAGCCATTAAAAAAATAAAATAAAATACTTAGGAATATACTTCGCCACGGAGGTGAAAGGCCTCTACAATGAAAACCACAAGACGCTGCTGAAAAAATATCACAGACAACAGAAACAAATGGAAACACATCCCATGCTCATGTAGTGGTAGAATCAATATTGTGAAAATGACCATACTGCCAAAAGCAATCTACTAATTCACTGCAATTCCCATCAAAATACAACTGTCATTCTTCACAGAACTAAAGAAAACAATTCCAAAATTCATATGGAACAAAAAAGGGCCCACATAGGCAAAGCAAGACTAAGCAAAAAGAGCAAACCTGGAGGCATGACATTTTCCAACTTCAAACTGTACTATAAGGCCATAGTCACCAAAACAGAATGGTACTGCTATAAAAACAGGCATATAAACCAATGGAACATGACAGAGAACCCAGAAATAAAGCCAAATACTTTCAGTCAACTGATCTTTGACAAAGCAAACAAAAACATAAAGTTGGGAAAGGGCATCCTATTAAACAAATGATACTTAAATCATTGGAAAGCCACAGAAACAAGAATGAAACTGGATCCTCATCTCTCACCTTATACAAAAATCAAATCAAGATGGATTGAAGGTTTAAATCTAAGACCTGAAACCATAAAAATTCTAGAAGATAACATTGGAAAAACCCTTCTAGACATTGGCTTAGGCAAAGGCTTCATGACCAGGAATCCAAAAGCAAACATAACAAAAACAAAGATAAATAGATGGGACTTAATTAAAAAGCTTCTGCACAGCAAAAATGCTAATAATAATATTCAGAAGAGTAAACAGACAACCCACAGAGTTGGAGAAAAGCTTTGCAATCTATACCTCCAACAAAGGACTAATATCCAGAATCTACAAGGAACTCAAATAAGTCAGCAAGAAAATAACAATCTCATTAAAAAGTGGGCTAAGGGCATGAATAGACAATTCTTAAAAGAAGATATGTAAATGGCCAATGAACATAGGAAAAAAATGCTTACCATCACTGATGATCAGGGAAATGCAAATCAAAACAACAATGTGATACCACCTTACTCCTGCAAAAATGGCCATAATCAAAAAATTTTTTAAAAAATAGATGTTGGTGTGGATGTGGTGAAAAAGGAATATTTTTACACTGTTGGGTGGGAATGTAAACTAGTACAACCCTATGGAAAACAGTGTGAGGATTCATTAAAGAACTAAAAATGGATCTACCATTTGTTCCAGCAATCTCACTCCTGGGTATCTACCCAGAGGAAAAGAAGTCATTATACACAAAAGATGCTTGTACATGTATGTTTATAGCAGCACAATTAGCAATCACAAAAATGTGAAACCAACACAAATGCCCATCAATCAACAAGTGGATAAAGAAAATGTGATATGTATACCATGGAATACTATTCAGCCATAAAAAGGAATGAAACGATGGCATTTACAGCAACCTGGATGTAATTGGATACCATTATTCTAAGTGAAGTAACTCAGGAATAGAAAACTAAATATCATATGTTCTCACTCATAAGTGGGAGCTAAGATATGAATATGTAAAGGCATAGGAATGATACAATGGACTTTTGGGGACTCATGGAAAATGGTGGGGGTGTGAAGGACAAAAGGCTACACATTGGATACAGTGTACACTGCTTGGGTGATGGGTGCACCAAAATCTCAGAAATCACCACTGAAGAACTTTTTCATGTAACCAAAAACCATCTGTTCCCCTAAAACCTATCGATCAATAAATAAGTCAACTGAAAATACAAAACACAAAAAGATAATAACAGAAAACTTTCCAAAACTTGAGAAAGATAGAAATGTTCTGATTCAGGAAGATCTGAACACACAAGGCATATAATAATTAAACTCTCAAAGGTCAAGACCAAAGAGAGGAGTCTAAAAACAGCAGGGAAAAGAAACAAATAACACATAAAGTAGCTCCGATTTATCTGGAAACAGACTTCTTTTCTCAAAGGAAACCATACAGGCCAGGAGAGAGTGGAATGGTGTTTCAGATTGCTTGAAGAGAAACAAACAAAACAAAAAAACCCTGCCATCCAAGATTATTTTATCTGACAAAATTATTATTCAAATATAAGGGAGAGATACAATCTTTCCCAGACAAACAAAAGCTCAGATAATTCACTAAGACTAGATGCATCTTGCAAGAAATGCTAAAAGCAGTTCTTGAATCTAAAAGAAAAACACCAATGAGCAAATGAAAGTTTTACAAAGTATAAAACCCAGTGGTGGCTGGGTGTGGTGGCTCCCTCCTGTAATTCCAACACTTAGGGAGGCTAAGGCTGGTGGATCACCTGAGGTCAGCACTTCAAGACTAGCCATGGTGAAACCTTGTCTCTACTAAAAATACAAAAATCAGCTGGGCACGGTGGCACATGCCTGTAATCCCAGCTACT
>NW_016107504.1:255931-265773 GCF_001604975.1 Cebus imitator
AAAAAGAAAGAAAAGGAAGAAAATTTAAAAACCCAGTGGTAAAATTAAGTACATGGACAAACTCAAAATACTCTATACTGTATTTTGGGTATGCAATCTACTCATAACTCTAGTATGATGCTCAAAACACATGAGCCAATGATTGCAAAGTGCCTCAAGAAGCTAGAAAGGAAAGAAAATAGATTTGCCTGAGAACTTCCAGAAGGGAATGCAACCCTCCTGATATGGATTGGCTGTGTCCCCACCCAAATCTCACCTTGAAGTGTAATAGTTGCCAGGTGTCAAGGGTGGAGCAGGTGGAGACAATTGAATCATGGGGGTGGTTTCCCCTATACTGTTGTCATGGTAGTGAATAAATCTTATGAGATCTGATAGTTTTAAAGACAGGAGTTCCCCTGCTCAAGCTCTCTTGCCTGCTGCCATATAAGACATGCTTTTGCTTCTCCTTTGCCTTCTGCCGTGATTGTGAGGCCTCCCTAGCCATGTGGAACTGTGAGTCCATTAAACCTCTTTTCTTTATAAATAACCCAGTCTCAGATACGTCTTTGTTACCACCATGAGAACAGACTAATACACCTCCCAACACCTTGATTTTAGCCCAGTGAGACCTCCATCAGACTTCTAACCTGTAGAATTGTGCAATAATAAATTTGTATTGTTTAAGCTGCTAAAAAAAGATTTGGGGATCTTTATTGGTATTCCATCAAATGTACAGATTATTTGGGGGAGAATGTGTATCTTTATAGGTTTTCTTTTCTCATGTCCTTCACCATATATTCATAATTTTATTAATAATACTTAAATGGCAATTATTGTAACCTTAAAAATTGTGAAACTGCCCTCTCATTTCTTAAAGGAATTGAACAGTTTAGTCCTATTCCTTATATTCTAAATATAACTCTATCAACAAATATAAGCAACTAATCCAATTAGCAAGCTGTTCACAACTGAAGCCCCATTTTCCCATCCTTCCTTTAAAAATAAATTATTACAGAGTTTTCCAAGTAGCCCCCCTCATCCCAGGACCAGCCTCTTACAACTGAAATCTCAGGATGTAGCAGAGTAACAACAAAAAAAATAGACACTGAAAGAAAGAAAGAAAGAGACAAAAAAGAGAGAAAGAAAGAAAAAGAAAGAAAGAAAGAAGAAAGAAAGAAAGAAAGAAAGAAAGAAAGAAAGAAAAGAAAGAAAAGAAAGAAAAGAAAGAAAAGAAAGAAAAGAAAGAAAAGAAAGAAAGAAAGAAAGAAAGAGAGGGAAAGGAAGGAAGGAAGGCAGGCTGCAAAAATACCTCCAGTCTTGAAGAACAACACAACAGTGAATTCCCAGGGTTTTCTTATTGCCTCCCATTTATCCTGTACAGGGCACTGCAGAAGATTTCAAAACTACTAAGTCGCATACTATAAAAAGTTCAAAGAAATGCTTGTTCTCCCTAGTGAAGGGACTAGGAAAACAGTGGCATAAAAATATAAGAACTTTTGGGCAATACTTACCTTATTCTAGCCAAACACCAATGGGAAAACCACACCCCTCCCCTCTTGGTTTCAGTTAGAATGAGAAGCTGATCTTCCATTCTACCCCACCTCTGCCCACAGAAGCAGGCACCAAAACTCCAGTTTTCCCACCTGTTTCTGACACTATCAGAGAGGTACATCAGAGAGCTAATCTTCCATCCCTGACCTAGCAGAAGCAGGCAGTGCTTTGATTCTCTAGCCACGATAATGTCAGCAGGTTCCTGCAGTGATCTAAGCCTCCACCCTACTCAGCATCAATGAGACTGGACAAAGTGGTACAAGTTGAGACTAGTTGGCTCACCACTTTACTCCTTCACCCCATGTCAGTGGGACCCAGTAGGGAGCTGACCATTTACCCTTATCCCTTCAATCACATCTAGCATCACCAAGACTGCATGAAGTCAGGTGATGAAAGATGTGGCTAGTAAGTATTCTTCAATCCTCTGTTAATATCAGGGAGACCTGCCAAGAACTGAGCTCCACCTCCAGCAACATCAGTGCAGCAGGCTGAGAAAAAATGAATAGAGCCTCAGGAGCCTGTGTGACAATAAGAAAATTAAAATGCATAAACAATAATTATTATAAGTGTATATTGATAAGAACACAATTTATCAATATATAATTTTTTTAATAACATAAAAAGGGGGACATATAAATATATAGTAGCAGAGTTTTATATTCTGTTGCAGCTAAGTTGGTATTAATTCAATATATGTAGTTATTAGTTTAAAATGTTAAATGCAGTATCCAAAGTAGCCATTAAGAAAATAACTTTAAAAATACACAAAAGAGAAGGGTATCAAAATGTTACACTACAAAAAAATCAAACACTCAAGAAGGCAGTATTGAAGGAACTGAGGAATAAATGAGATATAAGACATATTAAAAACTAATAGTAAAATGGCTGAAGTAACTCACCCATTGTCAGTAATTAGTATAAATATAACAGATTGAACTCTCCAATTAAAAGACTGAGATTACCAAATAGATTTTTAAAAACTGATCCCCAGAGCAAGATGGCGGAATAGAAGGCTTCACCAATTGTCCCCAATAAGGACACCAATTTAAAAGCTATCTACACAATAAAAGCAACTTCATCAGAACCAAAAATCAGGTGAGTCCATATGGTACCTGATTTTATCTTAGTATTACTGAAGGAGGGATTGAAGACAGAAAAAACAGCCTTTTCTTTTTTTTTTAGCTTTAGTTATTTTCATTGCTGTATGGTATTCCATTTTATTTAAAATACCACAATGTTTTTTATCCATTTTCCTATTTACAGTTACATTCAAGTTTTCAATATTAGAAACAACATTCTTTTTCATGTTTCTTTATGAACACATCAGTTATTTTATGGTATAAGTACTAGCTAAGCCCTATAAGCACACCTTACATTTTAGAAGGCTTTGACAAATGTTCCTCAAATGTGGTTATATCAATTTACAATGTAGAGTAATGGGAGCACTAATACATTGTAATAAACAGTCTTGAATCATTGACATCACCCCTGCCCAACCCCCGGCAGCGATGGTCTGGTGAGAAGAGCATCTCTAGGCAATTGGGGAGGGAGAACACGGCAATTATGAAGCATTGAACACATTGCTGTCCTGCTGCACCAGAAAAGAACACCCAACCAAACTCAGTTGATGCTAACCCACAGAGCATTTAAACCAGCCCTAGCCAGAAGGGAATCACAGATCCCAGTGGTCCAAACTTGAATTCCCACAAACGTCACAACCAAGGGTTAAACGGCTCTGTGTCTCTAAGTAAAAACTTGAAAAGAAATCTAGGCCATAAGGACTGGAAATCTTAGGTCAGTCCTAGTGTTGATCTGGGCCCAGAGACAGTGGACTGGGGGAACACATGACCCACTGAGACACCAGCCAGGGAGACCTAGTGGAATCCTGGCATCACCCCACCCCTCACTGCAGGCTACACAGCTTATGCCTCAAAAAGAGACCCCTTCCTTCTGTTTGAAGAGTGGAGGGGGAAGAGTGGGGTGGATTTTGTCTTAGATCTTGGATACCAGCTAGGCTACAGCAGGATAGGGCACCTGTCAAAGGCACAAAGCCCCTTTCCAGGCCCTTGCTCATGGACAACGTTTCTAGACACACCCTAGACCAGAAAGGAACCCACAGCCATGAAGGGAGGGACCCAGTTCTGGAAGCATTCATCATCTGCTAACTGAAGAGCTCCTGGGCCTTGAATAACTTGTGGTGATACCCAGGTACTACATCAAGAGCCTTGCGTGAGCCTCTGAGGTTTGCTGGCTTCAGTTAGAACACCAAGAAGACTCTTAGGTTCCCCAGTTCTAGGACCTGACTCTTAGACAACATTTCTGGACCTGCCCTGGGCCAGAGAAGAGCCCACTATCCTGAAGAGTGAGTCTCAGTCCAGCGAGCATTAATCAAAGGCTGACTTAAGAGCCCTTGGGCCTTAAGGGAACATTGGCAGTACTCCGACACTACTCCCCATGGCCTGTGGAGTTACTGGCTATGGAGTGAGGCACCTCTGCCTTTGTTAAGGGATGGGAAGAGTGAGGAAAATTGTGTCTTGTGGTTTGAGTGCCAGCTTAGCTGCAGTACAATAGAACACCAAGAAGACTTCTAAGGTTGTTGACTCTAGTCCCTGACTCCTGGACAGCACTTCTAGGCCCGCCTAGGGCTTGAAGGATTTAACCACACTGAAGAGGAGGACACAGGCCTGTCTGGTTTTGCTCTCTGCTGATGGTTGAGTCCCAGGGCCCTGAGCAAACATAAGCAGTGACCAGGAAGTGATTACAACAGGCTTTTGGCAACACCCAGTGTTGTAATTACATCAGGTTTTACTCAGCACAGTCATAGTGGTAGTGGCCACAGGGGTACTTCTGTCACTTCACTCCCAGCTTTAGGTGGCTCAGAATAGAGAGAGAGAGATTCCATTTGTTTGGGAGAAAGTGTAAGGGAAGAGAACAAGTAAGGGAAGGGAAGGCTCTATGAGTCTGCAAGAACTACAGCATTACTGGGCTTGGGGTACCCATTAAAGCAGACACACTTAAGATAACAACACTCAAGACTTTTTAAATATCTGGAAAGCCTTCCAAAGAAGGATGGGTACAAACAAGTTCAGAAGTGGGTGCAGTGAAGACTATGACTTAACTATGTCCCCTTGCTTTTTAACTTTTTGTTGTTTCTATTTATATCTTATTGTATTGTGTATGTCTTGAAAAGTTGTTGTAGTTACTGTGTCTGATTGATTCATATCTTTCTACTTAGGATAAGAGTAGTTTCCTCACCACAGTTACAGTGTGATGTGTTATGATATTTTGTGTTTTTCTGTGTACTTACTATTACTGGTGAGTTTTACAGCTTCAGGTGATTATTTATTGCTCACTAATGTTCTTTTCTATATAATAATACAGGGGTTAATATAGCAAGAGAATAGAACATCACTCCTGTTATTCAACATAATATTAGAAGTCCTACCTATAGCAATTAGACAAGAGAAAGAAATAAAGGGCATTCAAATTGAAATGGAAGAAGTCAAATTATCCTTGTTGGCTGATGATATGATCTTATATTTGGAAAAACCTAAAGATTCCACCAAAAAATGATAATAATGGCTAAAAAAATTCAATAAAGTTGCAGGACACCAAATCAACATACACAAATCAGAAGCATTTCTGTATGCCAACAGTGAACACTCTGAAAAACAGATCAAAAAAGTAATTCTATTTTCAACAGCCCTGATAAAATTAAATGTCAAAAAATTAACCAAAAAAGTGAAAAATTTTTATAATGAAAACTAAAAAACAATAATAAAAGAAATTGAAAAGAACACACAAAAAATTGAGAGATATTTCATGTTCATGGATTGAAAAAATCAATAATGTTAAAATGTCCATACTACTCAGTAATCTACAGATTCAATGCAATTCCTATAAAAAATACAAATGAAATTCTTCATAGGAACAAAAAAAATCTTAAAATTTAGATGGAACACATAAGACCCAGAATAGCCAGTTATCCCATGAAAAATGAAGAAAACTGAAGGAATCACTTTATCTGAATTCAAATTATACTATGGAGCTATAGTAAACCAAACAGAAAGTTTCTGGCATTAAAACAGGTACATAGACCAATGAAACAGAAGAGAGAAGCCATAAACAAATGTATACACTTACAGTTAACTCATTTTTGACAAAAATGCCAAAAACATACACTGGGGGAAAGACAGTCTCTTTAATAAATTGTGCTAAGGAAATTGGATATCCATATGCACAGGAATGAAACTAGACCCATATCTCTCACTGTAGAAAAAGATCAAATCAAAATGGATTACAGACTTTAACACATCAAGATATGAAACTACTACAAGAAAACATTTGGGGAAATCTCCAGGAGATTGGTCTGGGAAAAGATTTCTTCAGTAATAACCCACAAGCATGGGCAACCAAAGAAAAAATGGAAAAATGAGATTATGTCAAGTTAAAAATCTTCTGCATAGCAAAAGGAAACAATCAGCAAAGTAAAGAGACAACCCACAGAATGGGAGAAAATACTTGCAAACTACTCATCTGACAAAGGAGTAATAACTAGAATATACAAGGAGCTCAAACAACTCTATAGGATAAAATCTAATAATCCAATCAAAAAATGGCCAAAATATTTGAATAGACATTTCTCAAAAGAAAACATACAAATAGCAAACAGGTGTTCAACATCATTGATCATCAGAGAAATGCAAATCAAAACTACAATGAGATATCATCTTATCCTAGTTAAAATGGCTTATATCCAAAAGACAAGCAATAATAAATTCTTGTGGGGATGTGGAGAAAAGGGAGGGAATGTAAACATGTACAACCACTATGGAAAACAGTATGGAGTTTCCTCCAAAGACTAAAAACAGAGCTATCACATGATCCAGCAATCTTACTGCTGGGTATATACTCAAAAAAAGGAAATCCATATATCAAAGAGGTAACTGCACTCCCATTTTTACTGCAGCCCTGCTCACAACAGCCAAGATTTGGAAGAAACCTAAGTATCAATTATCAGATGAATGGCTAAAGAAAATGTGGTATATATACACGATGGACTACTATTCAATCATAAAAAAGGATGAGATCCTGTCATTTGCAACAACATGGATGGAACTGAAGATCATTGTGTTGAGTGATATTAGCCAGGCACAGAAAGAGAAACATTACATGTTCTCACTTACTTGTGGGATCTAAAAATCAAAACAATTGAACTCATGCAAGTAGAGAGTAGAAGGATAGCTACCAGTTGCTGGGAAGTACAGGGGAAGTCGGGGGGAAGCAGGGGAAGTAGCAGTGGTTAATTGGTACAAAAAAAATCGTTAGAAGAAATGACTATGATCTAGTATTTGATAACACAACAGTGTGACTATAGTCAATAATAATTTAATTGTACACTTTAAAATAACTAAAAGAGTACCATTGGGTTGTTTGTAACAAAAATGATACATGCTTGAGAGGATGGATACCTCGTTCTCCATCGTGTGATTATTACTCATTGCATGCCTGTATCAAAGCATCTCATATACTCAATAAATACATACACCTACTATGTACCCACAAAAATTAAACATTATAAAACAATTCAAGTGGCCAAGAACATAGGTTGGTATAGTTGCAGGAGAATAAAACAATTTCTTTTTTACTTTCATAAACTACTTTAGGGAAATGTCCCCAAATCCGCCATAATCAGTAAAAAGAATTTCAAAGAATTGTGTGTGGAGAGCATTTGGCTCCAGAAAATACACCATTTACTTTCTATGACATAGTCCAGTCAATGATCAGTGGACCTCTGATCAGAACCAGGTTGAACCTTTCAAAGATGTAATCTCTCGAAACAAGGAGCAAAACTATGACTTACATGACCTTCCAGTTGGGCTTGCTGCTGTCATCAGGTCTGTAATTTCTAGTAGCTTACACTTTTCCCATTAACAATCTTATGAAATAGATGAACCGAAGTTAATATTAACAGGAATATCAGTGGTGCAGATTCAGGATGACACAAAACAAACTAGCAGCTTTATACTGTTAGACACAAAAGGTGACAAGGGAGATCCAGTCTCAACCCTTCAAGAATACCTCCAGCCTTCAAGAATACCTGTTTTCATGGCGCTCAAATCAAAAGCAGTGTTTCTTGCCCCTGGCTACACATTAGAATCACCTGAAGTTCTTAAAAAATGCTCATGCCTGGACCCCACCTCCAGGTACTCTGATGTAGTTAAACTCCTTAATTATTTACCAGAGTATGAGTTGGTTCCTTATATAGTTTTTTATAGGGAGGTAGCAACGTGACCAAATAGATCATTCAAATAGATATTGATTAATATAATACTACAACAGTAGATGTCAGGGAGAAAAATCTGTGGGCATAAGCAGAAGAGAACTGGTAAATCTGTTTGAGGGAATCAGGGACTGCTTCACCAGAGATGTTATATTTGAACTGAGTTTTCTTTTTTAACATTTAAAAGTTTCAAAACCTACAAAGGAGCTAGGCACAGTGGCTCATGCCTGTACTATAATCCCAGCACTTTGGGAGGCTTAGGCAGGAGAATTGCTTGAGCCCAAGAGTTTGAGACAAGCTTGGGAAACACAGTGAGACCCCATCTCTATAGAAAACTTAAAAAATTAGCTAGGAGTGGTGGCACACACCTGTAGTCCCAGCTACTTATGAGGCTAAGGCAAAAGGATCACTTGAGCCCAGGAGGTCAAGATTGCAGTGAGCTGTGTTCATGCCATTGCACTCCAGCCTGGGTGACAGTGAGATGCTGTGTCAAAAACATACAAAAACAACAACAAAAAAACCCGCAAACAACAACAAAAAAACTACAAGGAAGTACTGAGAATAACATAAGAGCACCTAGATGCCAGTCACACCGTTCTAAAAAAAATTTATATATTTTCTTTTTGTCACATTCCTTGAGAAAGAAATAAACAATTGTGGATATGGTTAAATTATTCTTTATTCCTCTTCTCAAGCCCATTATCACTCTTCTATCACCAGAAGTAAGAATTATCATGATGCATTCCCAGTCTATATTTTTACTTCACATATATGTGCCCATTAATTATTTAGTATTGTTTTGTTTGGTTTACCATAAGGGAAACAGTATCACACTTTATTTCATTCTTCAACTTGGCCTTTATCAGGTAACATTTTCTGAGATATATTCATATTTAGGCATGTAGCTATAGGTCCTTAATTTTGATGCTCAAACAATATTCTCAAAACTTTTCGTGCTCAAAAATTCCAAAGATGATGAAATCTTTCCAAGATGTACTGAGGAGCTGAAATTTCTTTTTTCCATGAAGATTTTGCCAATTCTGGCAGAGGGTAGCTGATGGGGAATGAACAAACCAGATGAGATTTCAGTGGCTACAGGGAAACAGAGTGATAAATTTGAAACCTTGAGAGGACTCACACACATAATCATAACCCCTCTCAAGACATTTGCTAAATTCCAAAACTGAAAAAAAGAGAGAGCCTAAAAAGCTAAGTTGAAATCCCTCTGGAAAGTAGAATGGAATTTCCAATCCTTTCTCAAGACCTAGGAGACAAAAACACCCCAAGTGGAGTGATGCTCAGAATATTTCACCATATTCAAGGGGCAGGAGTTGGACACAGAGAATAATTGCCTTTAATAATGTGCAAGAGCTTTCCTTGGAGAAACCCGTCAATATGAATCAGCAATCTGCTGACAATTAAGGTTCTGGCCTAGGCAGAAGGATGTCTCTGGAAACTGATTACATGCACATGCTATGTCCCAGCAATTTCACTCCTCTTTTTATATACAACAGAAAGGTATATACTTACTCACCAAAAAACCTATACAATAATGTTCAGAGAGGCCCTATTCATAATAGCCCAAAACTGAAAATTACCCAAATGTCCATCAACAGTAGAATGGATCAATAAAATGTGGTGTTATTATACAACAAAATACCATACAATGATGAGACTGAACAATCTATAACTACATGCAAAAATATAAATGAATATCATAAACATAGTGCTGAGTGGGAAGATAAAGCCAGATGCCAAAATAGTATAAACTGCATGATTCTATTTATGTAAGTTTTAAAACACCACAGATAAAGCTAATTTGTGGTGTTAGAAGTCAAGACAATGGTTTATTTGGGTGATAATAGTAAGGGGACATAAATGTGGCCTCTAGGGTATAGATAATATCCTCTTGGTGCTGGTTACATCAGTATGTGCCCTTCATTAAAATTTATTGAGCCAAATGTTTATGATTTGTGTACTTTTAATATGTGTGTTTTACTGAAATTTAAAAAATAAAAAGTTTAAGATA
>NW_016107504.1:266338-289144 GCF_001604975.1 Cebus imitator
TTTTTTCCACATGGTAAGTGTATTGTCCCACCTCCAGTACTGATGCAATCATCATTTCCCCTTATATTTATTATTCCACCTAGCAAATACCAAATTCCCATTTATGTTTGGTTTGTTTCTGAGGTTTCTACTTGACTACACTAATACATATGTATACTAACATTTCGCTTCTCTAATTTCTATAACTTTATCATAAGTTCCCATATTTTTGCTTTTTTTGCTTTTTTCCCAAATTTTCTTGTCTCCTTATGCATTTTTATTTTATCCCTGTGGATTTTAGAATCATTTTATTTGGTCTACTAGAATTCCTACTAGGAGTTTGATTGAAATTACGCTAGATTTATGGATAGATTTAGATAGAAATGACACTTTATAATATCAATCTTCTAATCCAAAAAACATGGTATATCTCTCCATTTATTTTAGTTTTATTTTAATTATCTCAATTTTTAAATTCCTTCCATAAATATCTTGACATCTGTTTTAGATGTTTATATATATGCTGCTATTGTAAATTAACGTATGGTGTAAGAACGCTATTAGTTTTTGTACGTTTATTTGTGTCTAACAATTTTACCAAACTCTCATTTTAGTTACATTAATGTATCTGTAGATTTACTGGATTTTCAATGTAGTCAATGACATTGAACACAGGCATACCTCAGAGATATTGTGGTTCAGTTCCTGACCACTGAAATAAAGCAAATACTGCAGTCAAGAAAATCACATAATTTTGGGTGGTTCCCAGTGCATATAAAAGTTATGTTTATGGCTGGGCATGGTGGCTCACACCTGTAATTCTAGCACTTAGGGAAGTTGAGGTGGGTAGATAACCTGAGGTCAGGAGTTCAAGACCAGCCTGGCCAACATGGCAAAACCTCGTCTCTACTAAAAATACAAAAGTTAGCCTGGCATGGTGGTGGGCACCTGTAACCCCAACTACTCTGGAGGCTGAAAGGGGAGAATTGCTTGAACCTGGGAGGCAGAGGTTGCAGTGAGGCAAGATTGCACTATTGTACTCCAGCCTGGGCAACAGAGTGAGACTCTGCCTCAAAAAAAAAAAAGAAAAAAAAAAGTTATGTTTACACTATACTGTAATTTATTAAGTGTGAAATACCATTACATCTTTAAAAAATATAAACCTTAATTTAAAATATTTCACTTAAAATATAAACAATCATCTGAGCCTTCATCAAGTTTTAATATTTTTGCCAGTAGAAGGTTTTGTCTTGATGTTGATAGCAGCTAATTGATCAGGCTAGTGGTTGCTGAAGCTTGGAGTGACTGTGGCAGTTTCTTAAAATAACACAACAATGAAGTTTACTGTATAGATTGTCTCTTCCTTTCATGAAACATCTCTCTGTAGCATGAAATGTTGTTTGATATTATACCATTTTACTCACAGCAGAACTTCTTTCTAAATTGGAGACAATCCTCTCAAACCCTTCTGTTGCTTTATTAAGTAAGTTTATGTAATGTTCTAAATCCTTTGTTGTCATTTCAACACTGTTCATAGCATCTTTACCAGGAATAGATTCCATCTCAAGAAACCACTTTCTTTTCTCATTCACAAGAAGCAACTCCTCATTTGTTCAAGTTTTATCATGAGATTGCAGCAATTCAGTCACATCTTCAGGCTCCACTTCTAATTCTAGTTCTCTCGCTATTCCTACCACATCTGAAATTACTTCCTGTCCTGAAGTTTTCAACCCCTCAAAGTCATCCACCTTGGTTGGAATCAACTTCTTCCAAACTCCTGTTACTGTTGATATTTTGGCCTCCTCCCATGAGCCACAAATGTTCTTAATGGTATCTAGGATGGTGAATCTTTTCCAGAAAGTTTTCTGTTTGCCTTGCCCAGATGCATCAGTAGAATCACAACCTATGATAGCTATAGCCTTATGAAATGTATTTCATAAGAAATAAGACTTGAAAGTAGAAATTACTCCTTGATAAATGGGCTGCAGAATGGATGTTGTATTAGCAGGCATGAAAAAAAAAATGGCACAATTCCTTGAAGAGAATAACTGGCCACCTCGAGGCAAGCTGACTACTTTGAATCTTTCCACTCTAGAAGCAACAGTGATTTTTCTCTGACATGAATAGATATATATTTTGCTTTTTGTGCATGTAGAGCCTTAACTAATACTACTATTGAAAGACTATTGGAGCATAGGACCTCACATAATATTTTGACAAAACATGGGACCCATTTTACATCAAAAGTATTACAAAAGTGGGCCAATGACTATGAAATTCACTAATCACAAGACATATAGTAGCACTTGGAAGCTGCTGTCATGAAAGAGCATTGGAAAAGCCTGCTTGAGGCTTACTGAAGTGCCAATTCAAAGGTGAAACTTTAGAGAACGTGTTGCTTCCTCCAAGACGGTATACACTTGACCCTTTATATCCATGAATATTGCATCAATCCATGGAATCAACCAGCCATGGATTGAAAATATTCAGAAAAAAACTCATCTTTACTGAACACGTACAGACTTTTTTCTTATCATGATTCCCTAAACAACACAGTAAAGCAACTATTTACATAGAATTTTATTGTATCAGGTATTATAAGTAACCTAGAGATGATTTAAAGTATACAGAAGGATGTGTATAGGTTATATGCAAATAGTATGCCATTTTATATAAGGGACTTGAATATTCATAAATTTGGGTATCTGTGGGAGGTCATGGAATCAATACTCCGTGGATACCAAGGGATGACTGCACTAACTTGAATCAGAGACCATTATGTAGTGGTGTGTCCCTCAATAGGATGAAATCATGGGTAGAGGAAACAATGGATGGAATTGGGAGTAGCCCCAATCATATTATTCCCAAAGACACAGTGGAGAACTTTTTAATTTCTGTCCATCTGGGAACAGTGGAGTTGTGGGTTAGGATCCCAAAAGTGCAAACACTTCTGCCATGAAA
Organism: Cebus imitator; assembly: GCF_001604975.1. Lineage (NCBI taxonomy): Eukaryota > Metazoa > Chordata > Mammalia > Primates > Cebidae > Cebus > Cebus imitator. The sequence continues at coordinate 269,279 of NW_016107504.1, forward strand.
ATCAGAAAGAATCACATTAAACTGTAAGTTGTGGAAGCTGCCTGGAAACTTCATGATCTTCACATTCAGGGCATCGTAGGTAAGAAGAGGAGTCACCATCTGTTTTGGACTTCCTGCAGACATTAGATGGAAGTCACCCAAAATTTGATTCAGACAACAAAGCTGGATGACATCACATATACACTAATATAGTTACTTACATAATGAGGCTTTCTAGACCAGGGCTGGCCTGCCAAATTGATTTAAAAAAAAAAAATAGCTTGAGAGAATAGGTGAAGGAGATTGGCTTGGGGTTCTTGCAATGGCTAGGGGGTGGAGCTAGGGTGAAGATCTCTTTGCATGAACAAGGGCTTGTGTGGTTTGAACCTCCCAATGGTGCCACAGATGCGGAGACTTTGGTTTTCTTACCCATTAGCCCACTTGTCAAGCATAAGGGAAAGAGGGAGAAGTGAGGATTAAAAGATGTCAGCAGTCAAACATCAATGTCAGACTCTACTACACACTGTAGACAGGGGCAACTGACCCTGATCATTAGGAGTAGGAAGGCATGTTTTTAAACAATGAGAGCAAGCAGAATATGCTTAATACCCAGTGATTAAATGGGTACCTCTTGGTACTTCCTTGCCAAATTTTGTTGGTAAATGGACAAGAGCAATGACCTTGGCCAAAGATAAACGTAATAGCCAATGGTTTAAGGCTCATCAGGAATGTCACCAAGTAAATTACAGAGACCATGTGAGGGGAAGGAAAATCTCAAATGAATAGTGGAAGAGGGAAATTATTAGTATGAGTTATGATCATGAGACCAGCCTCTGCAGCAAAAGCTGCAGTACATTCCACAAATTTTCTTTCTCTGTTTTCCCCCCACAAAGAAAGATGCATCAGAACCCTGGAGGAGCTATTTCCCAGAGTTACATTAAGAAGTTAATTTGATCAGCAAAAGGAGTGAACAGTGTTGGACATCGAGGTGCCCCATACAGATTCTTTTCAAGAAAGGATGTATTGTCTGAGATATCAGGAGTCCTGTCAGCAGACAGTGTTCAACTTTTAGCCCATCAAAGACAGCCTCAGTTGCAGGAAACATCTCACTCTGATACAGTAAGTGATCAAGGAGTGTGTGTGGAGGCCCAGACATTTTGGCTCGATGCAAGACAACTCGGGCCACTTTTACTCCAGATCTTTTCATGCAGTCAGTCAAGAGACTGTTGCTATTTGGGCTTGCATTTCACCTTGACTTCTGCCCCTGCCTAATTCTGCTTTCTTCCAATTTTTTCCCCACAGGTATCTATCTCAAGAGCACTCCCACATAAACATCCTGTATAATAAATACTGTTTCAGAGTCTGCTTTCAGAAGAGGGGATGGCATATACAGACAAAAGAAGGTTGTCAAAGGATATGGGCATAGAGAGGTAACAAACTTCAGTAACAGTACAGACAAAAATACAGACTAAGCAGGTAATTCCTACTTGAACAAGTGGAACATGGGTGCAATATTTAGAAAAGAGTCTGATTAGAATACAGAAAAAGAAGAGTATACAAGATATTATGTGAATAAATGACACTAACAATCTGAAAAGGAAATTAAGAAAATAATTCTATTTACAAAAACATCATAAAAAGTAAAATCCTTAGGACTGAACTAAGGAGGAGAAATATTTATACACTGGAAAATATGAAGTGCTGCTGAAAAATTAACAAATATACAAATAAATGAAAAGACATCCCTTTCTCATAGACAGGAAGACAATATTGTTAAGATGTACACACTATACAAAACAATCTACAGATTCAAGGCTATCCTTACCAAATCATAACAATATTTTTTGCAGATATACAGAAATTTATCTTAAAATTCATACAGAATTTCAAAGGCACCCAAATATTCAAAATAATATTGAAAAAGAACAAGGTTCAAGATTTCACATTTTCTGATTTCAAAACATACAACAAAGCTGCAGTAATCAAAACAATATGGTACTGACATAAGGACAGACATACTAGAACAATAAAATAGGACAGAAAGCCCAGAAATAAACCCTCACATACATGGTCAAATGATTTTCAACAGACATGCCAAGACAATTCAATGGGGAAAGGACACACTTTTCAACAAATTATATTACAAAACAATGGATATCCAAAAGCAAAGGAATTAAAATAGACCAATATCTTCCTCCACACTAAAAAAAAAATCAACTGAAAATGGATCAGAGTCCTAAATGTAAGAGCTAGAATCATCAAACTCTTAGAAGAAAACATAATAATAAATCTTCATGACATTAAATTTGTCAATGATTTATTGGATATGACATCAAAAGTCCAGGGAACAGAAACATAAAGTGGACTACATCAAAATTAAAATTTTTGTGCATAGTACATGCATTATGGACTGAATTATGTTTCCTCAAGCTTCACACATTGAAGCTCCAATTCCCAATGTGACTGTATTTGGAAATAGGGCTTTTAGGAGATAGTATAAAGATAAAATTAAACAATAAGGGCAGAGTTCTAATCTGATAGGATCCAGGGACTTATTAGAAGTGGCGGAGCAGGAGAGATTGCTCCCTTCACATGCAAGGAACCAAGCCAAGGCCATGCGAGGATACAGCAAAAAGGCAGCCATGAGCAATCAAGGAAGAGAGTCCTCACTGGAAGCTAAATGAGCTGGTACCTTGCCTCCAGATCTGTAAGAAATTAATTTATATTGTTTAAGCCACCCAGTCAATATTTTAATGACAGACTGAGAAAACTAATACAACATAATAGAAGAATTTATGTAATTTGCCTCAGAGTGCACAAAAAGTGATGGTCACATGGGAGTCTAAGCCCAAGTCTGAGACCTGCCAAATGCAGGCTTTTCCTATCTCACCAAATTTTTTTGGAAAAGCTTATGCTCTAAAGAGGTGTGAGAAGGATATTCATGCCATTGTTACCCATCTCTCTGAAAGTACCCTCTCCATTGAAATTTCCTGGAATAACTCACAGAGCTGTGTGACCCATACCTCCCCCATGAGAGATGTCCTTACAATATGCAGCAGTGGCGAGGGGGAGCATGTCATTGTGGTATGAGGAGACCCGTTTATGCCAGTGAGGAGAGATCCTGAGCTTCCTCTTCTATTTTCAATTGATCTTAACATTGATCTTTAAATTGACACTTAGGGCTTTACCTTTAAAGCAAATCTACTTCACTAAAACCTTGTTGAAGCTCATTTTGAGGGTGTGGATAAGGCATACAACTTTTCCTTTGACTTATCTTTCCATATTCCCTTTTATCTCCTACTGGAATGCAGAAACCCTGGGGAAGCAGGTCTCAGAAAGGATTTTGACAAATGTTCACATCACCCAATAACTTTGCCAGTGGTTCCAGCCATTTTCCAATGAAGAGAATGTTTCCCATTTGCAACTCTAGCTGCTTCTTTGGTAAATTCAGTGAATAGATCAGGTGCTGGAAGCCATGCGAGATTTCTATCATTAACGTGTCTGTGAGGTGGAATCCCAAGCACTCCAGGATCTGAGTTTGGGTTCTGGAATAGGCCACAAGGGAAGGCATTGCCCAAACTGTAAAAATGCTCACAAGAGAAAAGACGGTGTTTCTATGTGGGGTATCCACAATGAACCTCCAATACAGGTTGATTGCAAAGTCAGAATTAATGAATGACATCTTATATAGAGCAGCATTTTGTTGGGACAAATGGTAGGTGGTTACTTCGCCTTCAGAGCTGTTATGTGATGTACAGTGAATAGCAGCATGAAGCTCAATTACCATGAGAACCAGATAGAGGGACAGTGACATTTTGGAAAAAAGGTATACTCTATAAGAGATGAAATAAGAGAATCATTAGGGAAGCTTTGTTGGATGAAACACTCCTAGCCAGCAAAACAAAATTATCTCCTACCTTGATTTAAAAACGAATAGCAAATTTTGATGGTGCATTCATCAGGGGCTCGGTGGAGGTCTCTCTTCCTTGAAAAACTGATGATTCATCTACTGTGGGCAAGGCGTAGGAGAAGTGGCTTGCTGGGGCACAGAAATAATGCCATGGCCTCTCATTTAGATGTAATTGTGAAATTATGAAAATGCTGCAAGTAAATTAAATTCATGGTAATTGAAGCACTTTTTATTTAAATCAGAGGCAGCCTTTTGAAGAAAAAGGAATCTTTGTGTAAAACTAGTATTTCCTTGGCATATACTATTATCTGTAGATTAGAATGTTGGATTGTGTTTTTCCTTAATTTGGCTTTTTAAGATAAAATATATAAAAGATGAGATGAGAGAACATTCATACTTTCTTTGACTAAAAGAAAATGGAGAATAATTTTTGTATTATATGTTTTGTTGGGAAGGAAGGGTGTGAGTTTGTGGAGCCATGTGCAAGATCACATGTTGAAATTCATGCATTTGTGCAATGCATGGAAGCCACAGAAGTATTTTTGAACAAAAAGAACATAAAGATGTAACTGTCTACATTTTGCATTGTTTTTTATCATCATTATCATCTAAAGAGTCATTTTAAGTTGCAAGGCATTTAACACTATTAACCTTAATATCTATGTGTATTATTTTTAAATTGCTAGAGAGGAAGCCAGAATATGGTCTTACATGCTCTGAGCTTGGAAGAGTACAAGGTAATGGAATAAGGGGGTCAGCTGTGGAATCACCAGCGATCACAGACATGAGTGGTCAGAGGGAAGAAATCCATGGAGTCAGTACAGGGCTCCTTCCTTAGACCTCCATCTTGTTACTGGGTGATATAATCCACTCCCAGAAACTCAACTTTTACCTCACAAAATTACATATCTCTAACCCAGATTGCTCTCCTGTGTTCCTAGCTATTTATCCAGGATGGTCCACACATATCTCAGTCTCAAAGTTTCCAAAAGCAAACTCATCATACCCTCAAGCCTTCTGGTTCTCCTTCATTCCACATTTTAAATCTATCACATCACTCTCTACTGAAACCCCTATGCCAAAAATCTGGGCATTGCCCTAGGGGTTTTCTTCATTCTTATTGCCCTCATTTAATGAGTCATGATTTCCTGTGAATATTATCTTCTAAATACCTCTCAAAACTTCTCACTTCTTTTCATCCCTGCTGTCATTGCATCAAGTCCAAGGCCTGAACTACTTCATCAGCTCCAAACAAACCACACTGCCTTCTATCTCCTTTATCTCAACCTCTCTTCTTTCATGCTTTATCAAATCTCTATATTGTAATCATAGCCCTCTTTCTGTAAAAGTCGCTGAGACAGGTAGGAAGCCAGTGATCAGATGGTCACACTTAGGTCTTGGCTCTTGGAGCTAGCAGTTCAGACCTCACGGTGATTTGGAACTCTGACTTGCTAATAGAGATGTTAAAAGTTCCCAAAAAGAAAAAAAGTACTTATAAAGCATTCCCAAGAAGCCATTTGCATGTCTCAGAAAGAAAAACCTTTTCAGCTCTATAATATATTCTGTATTGCAAAACTAGGTATTCCTAGCTACTCATTAACCCCAGCATTAATGGCAAAATGATATCTTCAAAGCCAATACCCAAAACCAAGGCCAAAAGGAACAAAGTGAAAAATGATAAGGATGGAAATTTGTGTGATTGCTTTGACTGCCGGATCTCTCATGTAAAGCAAAAGAGAGAGAAGGTTGTCAGAGCTGGAAGGCAGCAGTCCCTGCTAGGAAAAGTGTCTTTTCATTAGGCAGAATGAAGCAAAAGCACCAAAAGGCAGCAGGAGAAAGTTCTCACTATTGGGCTAAACAATGCTGGAACTGGTAGCCTTTTTTTTTGAGACGGAGTTTCGCTCTTGTTATCCAGGCTGGAGTGCAATGGCATGATCTCGGCTCACCGCAAACTCTGCCTCCTGGGTTCAGGCAATTCTCCTGCCTCAGCCTCCTGAGTAGCTGGCCTCAGCCTCCTGAGTAGCTGGAATTACAGGCATGTGCCACCGTGCCCAGCTAATTTTTTGTATTTTTGGTAGAGACGGGGTTTCACCATGTTGACCAGGATGGTCTCAATCTCTTACCCTCGTGATCCACCCGCCTTGGCCTCCCAAAGTGCTGGGATTACAGGCGTGAGCCACCGCGCCCGGTGAGACTGGTAGCCTTTTGAGGGAGAAAGGTGTATATACACAGAGGCTGGGTGAGGCTCCTAATGGTGGTGTAGAAATTATTTGCAGAGGAAATGATGTCAAAGGTAGCTTCCAACACTAGACTTCTGGTGCTGCACACATATAGGTCTGCTCACGGTAAAAATCAGTCCTGTCTTTTGCTCACTAAAATCCCCTATGCCCTCCATTGACCATATTACTCCAAAAGAGGATGCAGAAGGAGGCAAAGGTAGTGGAATAAAATATTCCACTGTCCACTATTAACTATGTACTTATTATATGCAAAGAAGCAATGGGAACAAAGAGAACTGGGCTCAGTCAGGAGACATGAGTTCAACCTTGCCTCCAACAATTTCTAGCTCTAGCAGTAGTAGTAGCAGGAGGAGTAGGAGGAGTAGCAGTAACAGTAGCAGCAGCAGTAGTTGAAGTAGTAACAGAAATTCCTGCATTTGAATATTTACCACGTGCATGGCATTTTGTGAAGCATCTGATTCCAAACACTGCCAGCTTCAGTACTACACTAAAAATGTATATGGGTTTCTCATTGCAGCCAGAGCTCCAGGTCTCATCTTCACTGCTCTGTGTCTTCTGCTCCTAGAGGTCTAGCCTCTGTGGCCCTGTGACCTGCAGGCACTGTTGACATTCAGGGATGTGGCCATATAATTTTCTCTGGAGGAGTGACAATGCCTGGACTCTGCTCAGCAGAATTTGTATAGGCATGTCATGTTAGAGAACTACAGAAACCTTATCTCCCTGAATCTCTCCAAAATGGTTAACTAGACACAGCAAGGAGAAACATTGGTCACCAAGGGACTGAGACATCAGGACGACTAGCACATGCCTAGCAGATTTTCAGACAGAAGACATTAAGAGCAAATGTAGGGAAGCCACAAATGCTGGACTGAAGGGGAAGAAAGCTGGGAACACCGCATGGGGCTACTATGCACAGGGACTCATTCCTGGCCCCAAACGACTCTTGCAGAAGAGGAGAGTTGAACAGGCAAAGAGAAACCTACTCTTACCATAGGTCTCAAGAATCCTGGCAGAACCCTTGGCCACCACAGACACTTGAGTTGGCAGGGAGAGTTGTTTAGAGAAATGATTGGGGCAGAACTCCAGCCAGTGCAAAAGCCTAGAGTATTTAATGCCAGAGCATCTGCAGTAAAGCACAGCCAGGGACAACCATCCCACTAGGCTCAATTTGCTCCCATAGGAGACTTCAGCCCTAGGAGAACTATTGGTCCTGAATTCTGCAGGGTGGTCTTGCCTATGAGATAGACCCAGTCTGACCTAAGCACATCTCAGACTGCTGGCCTCTGTTGGGGCACAAGCCTGGCCATGTCTGCCTACAGTGCATCCCCCAAGACCCTCCTGGGGGCCCAAATCATAGCTCCTCCACTAGTGGACTATGCTTGACTGGTAGAGTGCTCCAGCAAAGTGGCCTCTGCAGACATGCACCAGCCCCCTCCACTCTACCCTCCTACTACTGCATCCTCCCCTGTGCTACCTTACCTGAACGTGCTCACCCACAGCCAGCCCCACGTAGCTTTGCCAGCATATGTGTGCACAATTGGACCTTGCCTTGCCTTCCCTGACAGTGCACATGTGCATATGCACCTTGTCGTGCCACTGTTGCTGGAGTGATTACATCCTGTACCACTTCCCGGCCACACTATCATTGTCATCTGGAGCCTGCCAGCCTTACCCCTGCCAGAGCCCTGCCCTGTGCCAACACTGCCTCCACTGAGAAACAAGGCATGGAGAATAGTGGATCCTTTCTCATCCTAAGTGGCCACTGCTTCCTGCATGAATGAGCATAGGGAGTGCACACAGTCCTAGGCCCAAGGGCACCCTACTCCCATGTTAACACCACCACCAATGTGAATGCATTCACAGTCACCAGTGAAAGCCACCTGCCTCCCCAAGCTGTGCTGCCACTGCCACTGCTCTGAATGCCCACATGGAGATCAGTACCCCAGCACCCACTAGCACCCTGCAGCAGCCAAGGAGCATGCACCCTGTCACATTGCTGCTGCTGCTGCTGACACATACAAACAAGGATGAATTCCACTGTCACTGCCCTACAAATTGCTTTGCCTGGCACCACCCATTGGAGTGTTGTGACCAACAGTCCAGGAGCACGTTGGCCCCTCCAGTGCAGCAGGCTCCTACTCTCGAGGAGCCAGAGAACAAAGCTAGTGTCTGGCACCAGTCTACCAGAGTTAGAACACGCAGTCCAGGAGTTCTGAGCTAAGCATTGGCCCCCTAAAATCTTCCAGAAAAGAAGTCAGTCGACTGAGTCCGTGAAATACCACAATCAAACCCCCAAGGTCATGAAATAAGATAAAAGAAAAAATATCCATCCAAAGGAGAGCAACTTCAATGATTGCAGTACAATCAGTTCACAAAGATGACAAAGAACCAGTGCAAGAACTCTGACAACTCAAAAACCCAGGGTGACTTCTTTCCTTTCAACAACCACACTAATTCTCCAGCAAGGGTTCTTAAGTAGGCTGAGATAGCTGAAATGACAGAAGTAGAATTAAGAATATGGGTAGGAATTAAGATCATCCAGATGCAGGAGAACATTGAAACTCAATCCAAGGAAGCTAAGAATTACAATAAAATGATAAAGGAGCTAACACGCAAAATAGGCAGTATAGAAAAGAATGTAACTGACCTGATAAAGCTTAAAAACACACTACAAGAATTTGATAATGAAATTGCAAGCATTAATAGCAGAATAGATCAAAGTGAGGAAAATATCTCAGAGTTTGAAGTCTGGCTTTCTGAAATATAACAGTTAAATGAGAATAAAGAAAAAAGATGAAAAAGGAATAAACAAAATGGCCAATAATTATTGTATCATGTAAAAAGACCGAATACGTGACTGATCAATGGCCCTGAAAGAGATGGGGAGAAAGGAAGCAACTTGGAAAACATATTTCAGGGTATCATCCAAAGAACATCCCCAACCTAGCTAGCCAGGCCAACATTCAATTAAGAAAATGCAGAGAACCCCTACAAGATATTTCCCAAGATAATCATCCCCAAGACATATAATCATCATAATTTCCAAGGTCAAAATAAAAAATATAAATAAAGGCAGCTAGAGAGAAAGGACAGGTGACCTACAAGGAGAAGTCCATAAGACTAAGACAGATCTCTAAGCAGAAACCCTACAAGCCAGAAGAGACTGGGGGCTAGTATTCAACATTGTTAAAGAAGAGAAATTCCAACCAAGAATTTCATATCTGGCCAAACTAAGCTTCATAAGTGAAGGAGAAATAAGATCCTTTTCAAACAAGCAAATGCTAAGAGAATTCGTTACCACTAGACCTGCCTTACAAAAGCTCCTGCAAGAAGCACTAATTATGGAAAGAAAAGAGTATTATCAGCCACTACAAAAACACACTTAAGTACACAGACCAGTAATACTATAAAGCAACCACACAAACAAGTCTTCAAAATAACCAACTAATGACATTATGACAGGATCAAATCCACACATATCACTACTAACCTTGAAGGTAACAGGCTATATGCCCCAATTAAAAGCACAGAGTGGCAAGCTGGATAAATAATCAAGACCCAAAGGTATACTGTCTTCAAGAGAGCCATCTCACATGCAGTGACACATATTGGCTCAAACTGAAGAGATGAAGAAAAATCTACCAAGCAAATGGAAAACAGAAGAAAAGCAGAGATTGCAATCCTAACTTCAGACAAAACAGACTTTAAATGAACAAAGATCAAAAAACGTCATTACATAATGGTAAAGGGTTCAATTCAACAAGAAGACATAACTATCCTAAATATATATGCACCCAATACAGGAGTGCCCAGATTCATAAAGCAAATTCTTAGAGACCTTCAAAGAGACTTAGACTCTCACACAATAATAATGGGAAACTTCAACACCCACTGACGGTACTAGACAGGTCATTGATGCAGAAAATTGACAAAGATATTCAGGACCTGAACTAAACACTGGACCAAATGGATCTGACAGAACTCACATAACTCTGCAATCCCAAACAACAGAATATACATTCTTCTCATTGCCACATGGCACATAAAATTGACCACACAATTGGACATAAAACAATCCTTGACAAATGCAAAAGAGCTAAAATCATAGCAGCTACACTGTCAGATCACAGCAGAATAAAAATAGAATTTGGACTAAGAAAATCGTACAAAGCATGGAAATTAACCTGTTTCTGAATGACTTTTGGGTAAATTATGAAATTAAGGCAGAAATTAGGAAGTTGTTTTTTTTTTTTTAAATTAATAAGAGCAAAGATAATACCATACCAGAATCTCTGGGACACAGGTAAAGTAGTGTTAAGAGGGAAATTTAAAGCAGTAAATGCTCACATAAAAAAGTTAGAAAGATCCCAAATTAAAGACCTAACATCACAACTGAAAAAACTAAAGAAGCAAGAGAAGACCAACCCCAAAGCTAGCAGAAGACAAGAAATTACCAAAATCAGAGCTGAACTGAAGGAGATTGAGACACACAGAAATATTAAAAAGATAAACAAATCCAGGAGCTTATTTAAAAAAAAAATAAGATAGACGATTAGCTAGACTAATGAAGAAGAAAAGAGAGAAGATCCAAATAAAAATAATTGGAAACAGCAGAGGGGACATTAGCTCTCACCTCACAGAAATACAAATAATCATCAGAGAATGTAATGAATCCCTCTATGTACACAATCTAAGATTTAGAAGAAGTGGATAAATTTCTGAACACATACACTATCTGAAGACTGAAACTTAGAAAGGAAGTTAATCCCTGAACAGACCAATAATGACCTCTGAAACTGAATCAGTAATAAACAGCTCATCAATCAAAAAAGTTCAGGACCAGAAGGATTCACATTTGAATTCTACCAGATGTACAAAGAAGGGCTTGTACCATTCCTGCTGAAACTATTCCAAGAAATTGAGGAGGCGGGACCCCTCTCCATCTCATTCTTTGAGGCCAGCATCATCCTGATAACAAAACCTGGAAGAGACACAAGAAAAAAAGAAAACCTCAGGCCAATATTCTTGATGAAAATTGATGCGCAAATCCTCAACACAAACTGAATCCAGCAGCACATCAAAAAGCTTACCCACCATAATCAAGTAGGCTTTATTCCTGGGGTGCAGGGTCAGTTTAACATATACCAATCAACAAATGTGATTCATCTCATAAACAGAACTAGAGACAAAAACCACATGATTATCTCAATAGATGCAGAAAAGCCTTTTGATAAAATTCAACATCCCTTCATGTTAAAAACTCTCGATAAACTAGGTATTGAAGGAACATAACTCAAAATAATAAGAACTATCTATGGCAAATCCACAGCAAACATCATACAGAAGGAGAGAAAGCTGGAAAAATTCCCTTTTAAACCTGGCACAAGGCAAGGATGCCCTCTCTCACTACTCCTGTTAAACACAGTATTGGAAGTTCTGTCCAGAGAAATCAGGCAAAAGAAAGAAACAAGGAGCATCTAAATACAAAGAGAGGAATTCAAACTATCCCTGTTTGTAAGCAACATGATCCTATATCTAGAAAACCTCATTGGTTTGGCCCAAAAGCTCTTTAAGCTGATAAACAACTTCAGCAAAGTTTCAGGATATAAAATAAATATACAAAAATTACTAGATTCCTGTATACCAACAACAGTCAAGCCAAGAGCCAAATCAGAAATGCAATCCTATTAACAATTGCTACAAAAAGCACAAAATACCAAGGAATTCAGCTAACCAGGGAGGTGAAAGATCTCTGCAAGAACTACAAAACACTGCATGAATAAATCAGAGTTAACACAAAACAATGGAAAACCTTTCCATGCTGAGGGATAGAAAGAAACAATAGTATTAAAATGGTCACATTGCCCAAAGCAATTTTTAGATTCAATATTATTCCTATCAAACTACCTATGACATTCTTCACATAACTAGAAAAATTATTTTAAAATTCATATGGAACCAAAAAGGAGCCTGAATTGCCAAGGTAATCCTAAGGAAAAAACAAACCAACCAACCAACAAACAAACAAACAAAAAACTGCTGGTGGCATCACGTTACCTGACGTTACCTGACTTTGACTTATACTACAGGGGTATAGTAACCAAAACAGCATGATACTGGTACAAAAACAGACACATAGACTAATGAAACAGAATAAAGATACCAGAAATAAGGCCACACACCATCTGATCTTCAACAAAGCTGACAAAAACAAACAATGGGTAATTCAATACGTGGGACTGGAATAACTTGCTAGCTGTATGCAGAAGACTGAAGCTAGAGTCCTTCCTTACACAATATACAAAAATAAACTCAAGATGGATTCAAGACTTAAGTGTAAAACCCAAAACTATAAAAACACTGGAAGACAACCTGGGTAATACCATCCTGGATATAGGAACTGGCAAAGATTTCATGTCAAAGACATGAAAGCATGTAGCAAAAGCAAAAATTGACAAATGGTATCTAAGTAAACTAAAGAGCTTCTTTACAGCAAAAGAAACTATCAACAACATAAACAGACAAACTACAGAATGGGACAAATTTATTGCAAACTATGTATCTGAGAAAGGACTAATGTCCAGCATATATAAGGAGCTTTAAACAAATTTACAAGATAAAAACGACCCCATTAAAAAGTGGGCAAAGGACATGAATGGACACTTTTCAAAAGAAGACATACATGCACCCAAAAAACATGTGGGAAAAAAAGCTCAACATCACCGATCATTGGAGAAATGCAAATCAAAATAGCAATGAAATACCATCTTACATCCATTAGAATACTATTATTAAAGAGGGAATAAATGATAGATGCTGGTGAGGTTGTGAAGAAAAGCAAATGCTTATACACTGTTAGTGGGAGCATAAATTATTTTAACTCTTGTGGAAAGCAGTGTGGCTATTCTTCCAAGAGCTAAAAATTGAAATATCATTTGACCCAGCAATCCAATAACTAGATATTTATTTTTCCAAAGAAATATAAATCATTTTATCATAAAGACACATGCACACATATGTTCACCGAAGCATTATTCACAACAGCAAAGACATGGAATGTACATAAATGCCTATCAATGGTAGATTGGATAAAGAAAATGTGGCACAAGGCCCAGGGTGCAGTAACTCATGCCTATGATTTCAGCACTTTGGGAGGTGAAGGGTGTTCAAGATCAGCCTGGCAAAATTGTCTCTACAAAAATTAGCCAGGTATGGTGGTGGATGCCTGTAGTCCCAGCTACTTGGAAGGCTGAGGCAGGAGAATCATTTGAGCCTAGGATGGAGAGGTTGCAGTGAGTTGAGATCACACCCAGCCTGGGTGACAGAGTGATACCCTGTCTCTCNAAAAGAAAGGAAGGAAGGAAAGAAGAATGGAAGGAAGGAAGGAAGAAAAGAGAGAAAATGTGGTATATATAAACCATGGAATACTGTACAACCATTGAAAGAACAAGATCATGTTCTTTGCTGGAACATGAATGAAACCGGAGGCCATTATCCTTAGCAAACTAACAAAGAAACAGAAAACCAAATACTGCATGTTCTCACTTATAAGTGGAAGCTGAAATATGAGAACACATAGACACAAAGAGGGAAACCACAGACACTGGGGCCTACATGAGGGTAGAGGGCAGGGAAAATAACTATTGGGTACTAGGTTTAATACCTGGGTGATGAAATTATTTACAACAAAACCCTATGGCATTAGTTTATCTATATAACAAACATGAACATGTACCTCTGAACTTAAAATATAAGTTTTTTTTTAAAAAAGAAAGAGTAGACCCAGAAATAAGACACTTGTAGATGACATATAGTCTACAAGAAATTCATTTTAAAATATAAAAATACATATAGATTAAAAGTACATAGATGGAGGAAGATACATCATGCCAACACTAACCAAAAAAAAAAAAAAAAAAAAATATAGAATAGCAGACTATAGAGCAAGAATCATCAGGGATAATGATGTAGTACAAAATGATAAAGGGGCCCATTCTCTAACCAAAAAAAAAAAAAAAAAGAAAAAAACTTATGTTAATCTCATATAGAGCTGACTTTAGACCAAAGAAAATTACCAGGGATAAAAATGGGCATAACATAATGATGAAGAGATCAAATTTGATAATAGATGAAGTGGGTCAATTCCTTGAAAGACACAATCTGCCCAAACTCACACAAGAAGAAATAGACAATCTGAATAGGCTTATATCTATTAAATAAGTTGAATCAATAATTAATAACCTTCTAAAACAGAAAGCACCAGGCCCAGATGGGTTCACTAGAGAATTCTACCAAACATTTAATTACCAATTATACTAATTCTTTATAATCGCCGTTAAAAGATAAAAGCAGGGGACATACTTCTTAACTCATTCTACAAAGCCAACCTCATCCTAATACGAAGGCAGACACAGACAATATAAGAAAACAATTACACACTGACATCTCTCTTAGACACTGTTGCAAAATATTCAACAAAATATTAGCAAATTAAACCCAAAAATGTATAAAAAGAAATATACACTACCACCAAGTGGGATTTACCCAGGTATGCAAAGCTGGTTCAACATTTGAAAATCACTTCAATATAATGTATCACATCGATAAGATAAAGAAGAAAAATCATGTGATCACATCAGTAGATGCAGTAAAAGCACTTGACAAATTTTTTCATAATAAAAACTCTCACTAAACTAGGAACAGAGGGGAATTTTCAACTTGATAAAGAATATCTACAAAAATCTACAGCTAACATTATACTTAATGGTAAAATACTAGAAGGTTTCCCACTAAGTTTAGGAACAAGGCAAGGATAGCTCCCCTTGGCACTCCTTGTCAACATCATACTGGAAGCTCTAGCCAATGCAATAAGACAAGAAAAGGAAATTAAGATATGCTGATTAGGAAGTAAGAAATAAAACTATATTTCTTCATAGATGACATTATTGTCTATAGTTAAAACCTGAAATGCTCAACAAAAATCTCCTAGAACTAACAAGCAATTATAGTGAAGTTCCAAGGCACAGGGTTAATATATAATACAAAAATAAATCAGTTTCCTATATACCAGCAATAAACAAGTGGAACTTGAAATTAAAAATACAATTCTACTTACATTAGCACCCCCCAAAATAGAATAGTTATAAAACTAACAAAATATGTATAAGCTCTATATGAGGAAAGCTCTTAAAAGAAATTAAATAACTAAATAAATGGAGCAATATTCTATGCTCATGGATAGGCACACTCAATATTGTTTTGATGTCAGTTTTTCCCAACTTGATCTGCAGATTCAATGCAATCACATTCAAGAGTCTAGAAAGTTATTTTGTATATTTTAACAGACTGATTCTAACATTTATAGAGAGAAACAAAAGATCCAGGATAGCCAACACAATATTAAAAGAGAAGAACAAAGGTGGAGAACTAACAGTAACCAACTTCAAGACGCACTATAAAGCTGTAGCAATCAACACAGTTTGGTATTGGTGGAATAATAAACAAACAGACCAATGGAGCAGAATAGAGAGCCAAGAAATAGGCCCACATAAATATATTAATAGTAAACTAGTCTTTGACAAAGGAACAAAGGCAATACAAATGGAGAGGGAAAAGATAGTCTTTTCAACAAATAATGCCAGAAGAACTGGACGCTCAAATACAAAATAAATAAATTCAGGCACAGACCTTAAACCTTTCACAAAAACTGACTCAAAATGGATCATAGACCTAAATGCAAAATGCACAACTATAAAATTCCTAAAAATGTACAAGAAAAAATCAAGATAACCTTAGGTTTGTCAATGGCTTTTTTGATTTGGAGAGCTCTAATGCAAAGTATGGACTCTGGGCAATAATAATGCATTAAAGTCAGTTTTTCAACTTAACAAATATGCCACTCTGGTGGAAGATGTTGATAAAAAGGGAGGTTATACATGTATAGGGAATGGGTTATATGGGAATCTTCTGTACTTTCCACTCAGTTTTTCTATGAATCTTTAACTGCTCTTAAAAATAGTTTAATTTTAAAAAATTTAAACACTACTATTCCATAACCAAATGTACAATCCATGAAAGAAAGAATTGATAAGGTAGAATTTATTAAAATTAAAATTTTCTGCTCTGTGAATAATACTGTCAAGAGAATGAAAAAGAAGCCAGAGGCTGCGAAAAATGTTTGCAAAAGACATCTGAGAAAATACTGTTCTCCAAAATATTCAAAGAACCCTTAAAACTCAACAATAAGAAAATGAACAGCCCAATTAAAAAATCTGCTCACCAAACAGACACCTCACCAAAGAAGCTATATAGATGGAAAGAAGTATATGAAAAGACACTCCCCATGATACGTCATCAAGGAAATCCCAATTAAAACAACAATGCAGTATCACCATATAACTATTAGTATGGCCAAAATCCAGAACACTGAAACACCAAATGCTGGTGAGGATGTGGAGCAACAGGAAATTTCATATATTTCTGGCAGGAATGCAAGATGGTATAGTCACTTTGGAAAACAGTTTAGCAGTTTCTTATAAAACTCAAAATACTCTTAGCATACAATTCAGCAGTCGTGCTCCTTGGTATTTATCCAAAGGAGTTGAAAACTTGTGTCCACACAAAAACCTGTCCATGGATGTTTTTAGCAGGTTTATTTATAATTGCCAAATATTGGAAGCAACCAAGATGGTTTCCAATAGGTGAAAAGACAAATTGGGACACATCCAGACAAGGGATTTTTATTCAATGTGAAAAAAGCTATGAAGCCATGAAAAGACACAGAATAAGCTTAAATTCATATGTAAGTGAAATAAGCCAATATGAAAAGGCTACATACTGTATGATTCCACTTATATGATGTTCTACGTAAGGCAAAACTATGGAAACAATAAAAAAAAAAAAATCAGTGGTTGCCAGGTGCTAAGCTAGAGAAAGGGTGTATAGGTGGAGTACACAGGAATTTGATGGCAGTAAAAATACTCTGTATGATATTATAGTGATAGATACATGTCATTATACATTTGTCCAAGCCCATAGAATGTATGGAGAAAACCCTGATGTAAACTATGGCCTATGGGAATTAATGATGCATTAATGTGGATTTGTCAATGTAACAAATGTACTACTCTGGTGGAGGATGTTGATAATGGGGGAGGTTATATATGTGTGGGGAGTGGGTATATGGAAAACCTCTGCAACTTTCACTCAACTTTTCTGTAAATCTTAAACTGCTTTTAAAAATAAAGTCTAGTTTTTAAAAATTTTTAAAAATCACTATTCTATACCCCAAGCTTAATACTCAATGATTTGAGTGGAATACAGGAGGCTGCCACAGACCAATTGTATCAACTGGCAGCAAAGTTGCTCCAGTTACTGCAACTGATGTTTGTTTACCTAGGCAATATTTAGTTAGGCTCAACATGAACTACTACTTTTAACCTTCTAGATATTTACTGCTCAAGGAGCCTACTAAGGAGCACTAGCAGTAGCAGACACCACAGTACATAGTTGCTCTGTCATACTTGCTTTTAAAAACTAAGGAATTGGCTAAAGACATGATGAAGAGCACAATCGAGTAAAATAAACACATAAAATTCTGTTAGACAAATTTGAAATCTCAAATTAAAAAATCCAGATTCCAATGAGAAGCAATTCACTCTTCCCACAAGTAATTATTTATGGTTTCCAGAGGTTCAGTTTAAAATCAACTACCTATATATATATATAACTACATATCTGTCTAGCAACATATACATATTGGCATGGGTGTCTATCTATAAAGTGTTCTGAAGAGTAAACTGGTTTCATAGTCAAGGACAAAGAATGTTCTAATGATGAAATAGGAAAATAAATTAATATG
This sequence comes from Cebus imitator, assembly GCF_001604975.1. Lineage (NCBI taxonomy): Eukaryota > Metazoa > Chordata > Mammalia > Primates > Cebidae > Cebus > Cebus imitator. Next base: position 287,268 of record NW_016107504.1, read on the forward strand.
ACAATATTAATAAAACAAACTACCCCATTCCTTGCATTACAGTGGAATCTTAACATGTGTGTACTTTTCTTTGTATATGACATATATATTTGAATGACACCCCTGCAGCTGATACTAGGAGTAAAATGGGATGTGCATGAAAAGCTATGGAGTGGGAAATTATTAAATGCTGTATTATAAGCAGTGCATTAAAACTGTATTACTTCAATCAATGGGAAAAGGGCTCTCTATTCAATAAATTGGGTGGGGATAACTGGCTAGTCATATGCAGAAGAATAAAACTGGAACCCTAGCTCTCACCATAAATAAAAATCAACTCGAGAAGGATTAAAGATTTAAAGGTAAGACTTCACACTATAAAAATTCTAGCAGAAAACCTAGGAAGCATCCTTCCCAACATAGGCTTTGGCAAAGAATTTGTGGCTAAGTCCCCAGAATCAATTGCAGCAAAAATAAAAATTGACAAGTGGGGCCTAATTAAACTAAAGAGCTTCTGCACAGCAAAATAAATTACTAACAGAGTAAACAGACAGCCTACATAATGGGAGAAAATATTTGCAAACTATGCTTCTAACAGAGGTCTAAAATACAGAATCTACTAGGAGGTTAAACAATCAACAAGAAAAACCCAAAAATCTAATTAAAAATTGGCAAAGGACATGAACAGATACTTCTCAAAAGAAGACATTGAAGTGGCCAAGAAACATATAAAAATGCTCAACATCACTAATCATCAGACAAATGCAAATCAAAACCACAATAAGATACCATCTCACACCAGTCAGAATTGCTATCATTAAAAAATCAAAGAACAACAGATGCTGACAAGGCTGTGGAGAAAAAGGAACACTTATATGCTGTTGGTAGGAATACAAACCAGTTCAGCCATTGTGGAAAGCAGTTTGGATATTTCTCAAAGAACTTAAAATAGAACTACTATTCCACCCGGCAATCCCACTACTGGGTACATACTCAAAGGAAAATAATTCATTCTATCAAAAAGACACATGCACCCATATGTTCAGTGCAGCAATATTCACAATAGCAAAGACATAGAATTAACCCAGGTGCCCATCAACAGTGGATTGGGTAAAGAAAATGTGGTACATATACACCATAGAACACTACACAGCCATAAAAAAGAATAATACCGTGTCCTTTGCAGCAACATGGATGGAACTGAAGGCCATTATCCTAAGTGAACTAACACAAGAACAGAAAACCAAATACTGCATGTTCTAACTTAGAAGTGGGAGCTAAATATTGAATACACACAAGTGTAACGATAGGAACAATACACTCTAGGGACCATTAAGATGGTAGAGAAAGACAGGGATGTGGGCTGAAGAACCAACTATTGGGAACAATGCTTACTGCCTGGGTAACAGAATTGTTGATACCCCAAGCCTCAGTGTCATACATATACCCATATAACAAACCTGCACATGTACCATCTAATCTATAATAAATTGAAATTATTTTTAAAATCTGGATTATTTCAAAATGCTTAAGCAAAGAAAACATGCTTTTTCTATAAAAATATAAATAGAAAATTGTGTTTTTCTAAATCACTTTCTATGGAATATTAGCAAATGTTTCAGCTCCTATAAACCCCCAAAATTGCCACAAATGAAAACATAATAATAGAATTTTATCTTAGTAATACTAAGAAATATAGGCGGAGCATGGTCGCTCACATCTGAAATCCCAGCACTTTGGAGGGCCGAGGCAAGAGGATCGCTTGAGCCCGGAGTTTGAGATCATCCTGGGCAACATAAAAAGACTCCAACTTTACTACTACTATTACTACTACTAATAATAAATTAGCCAAGTGTAGTGGCACTTGCCTCTAATTCTATACTTAGGAGGTTGAGGTG
>NW_016107504.1:289209-298876 GCF_001604975.1 Cebus imitator
AAGAAAGAAAGAAAGAAAGAAAGAAAGAAAGAAAGAAAGAAAGAAAGAAATTCAGCAGCAATATTAGTAGTAGTAAGATAATTTTCTAAAAGAAATGACCTTTGCAATATGCTTAGTTATCTGACAGGCAATATACTTAAGACTGTAATGAGAATTATCTCATTTGAACCTCACAAAAAACCTGTGCCATAAAAATTTTATTAATTTAAAAGCACAGATTTGTTATAAAGATGAAATGATGAATTTAACAATGGTTAATAAAGAGGTGTGGAATTGATATATTTGAATATTGAATGTATTTGCTCAGGTGCGTTACTTATGATGAGAAGACAGTTACATTTATCATTAAAAATTAAAAAGACAAATTCATTTATCAATAAATATTAAAACAATTTATATCATTTTATTTCTGTGGGAATTGCAGAATTTTTCTACAGTCACCAGTGATTTCCTTCTCTAAATGAACAATCACATTTGTTTAATTTTATGAAAAAAATAATAAATATATCACTCAATGCTTACTCATCAATCAATCAAATTGCTTAGTATACATTTCAAGATCATTTCATTTGAGCCAGGCAATACCCATAACATATAAAAATCACTCTTATCTTTGCATCTCAGGTTTACTAGGAGGTTTAAAGGTAAAAACTTGTCTAAAATACCTATGTAACCTAAAATACAACATAGCCACATCACTAACATATCACAATGTCCATTATTACAGCTATCGAGGCAAAATTTTAATGCCATAGTTACTTCCAAATTAGAGACTACTTATAAACACACAAGATATTAACCTTGAAAATGTTACTATCATTAGTAAAGATTAACACTATTTCCTTTGGTTAGATTTAGATTCCTGGGTTCTCTCTATTTTCTGAAGTCCAAGTGGGTTATCAAGGCCCAACTGTATCAACAGGTAGCAAAATTGTCCCAGTTACCATAAATCATCATTTTGCTATTTGACAACTTCAAGTTGAGCCCTATATGCAGGGCTAGCTGAGTGCCAAGAACAAGCTCAAAACAGTAAACTCCTAAGAAACATTAGTGATAACATGCAACAAAATATTTAAAATCTGCAATACCATTATTAGAACTATGAGGGTTGGCTATGGGATATTAGCAAGTTAAAGAATGTAGGTGCTTATAAAATTATTGTAATAGTTGAAGGGTAGAAATCAGGGTGCTGCCAGTACATTATTAAATTCAGGGGAAGCTACTACTGTTGCCACCCACAACTAATTCCTACGCCCATGAAGCTAGGAGCTGAACAATAGGATGCTAATCTGGCCTCTGCAATTGCCTTTACATACTCATAAAACTGGTGGCCAGACTCTGGAATACTGAGTCCAGCCACAGCTGCCATTCTCTTATCCATGACCTTGCCAACAGCAATAGTAGCAGAAAGATGTCCTCCATCTCATTTCCACCTTACAGATATAATTGTAAGTCTATCTAATTGGCAGAATTACAAGTCTATCTAATTGGCAGAAACTAATTTGCTATCAGAACCTTAACTATAATTAGAAGGGCAGAATGGAGGTTAGGTTGGTCAATTCACAATATTTGCTACATTTGTTAAGGGTTTATGTACCTCTATTCATAAATGCAATTAGTCTATTTTTCTGAATTATCTTTATCAGGTTTGTTTTAAGGTTATACTACTTTATAAGAATAATTGAATATCTGTATAAGTTTGTGTGTGTGCCTGCTTTATTTTGTAGGACATAGAAAATACCTATTTTTAGAAGTTGTTTAAGAAATATTTAACACTCTTTTCCATTTGCTTTTATAATTTTTTTTTATTTTTTAAAAAAACAAGTGTTTCATATCTGTTTAGAAAAATAATAGAACAGGTGGTGATAACAACCCCAAAATCTCAGCATGTTCAATTGGCTCTATAGGGCAGTTCTCCTCCAATTGGTGACTCACAAACTAAGCTGCTTTCAGTTTTGGCACTATCTCAATCGAAGATTACATCTTTTGCCACAAAAAAGAAAAAGAGAACACAAAAGCAAATAAATGCTCCTGCCAAATAGTGAATGTCACACTGGCCATGTGCTCTAAAAGAGATGGTAAATGTGATATTCTATATGCCCAGGAAGTAAAGGAGAAATATATATTGGTGAATGCAGTTATCTCTATCATAGCCCACAAAATATTTGCTTCATTCTTCTTCCCACAAGGAAAACTCACTCACCTTTTCTCCAAGGAAGACACCACAAACCCCAGTCAGTCACAATTTAAAAGTCCAGAATCTCCCTGTGATTTACAGTACTCTCCATCAGGTGAAGTTGCGATTCCTATTGGTCTTGAGACCTATAAACTAAAAAGATAGGTCATTTGTCCCCACTCACCCAATATGCAATGGTGAAACAAGGATGGAGTAACCTCAATGAAAACTCTCATTCACCGAAGCAAATTGTAGCAGGCATTGTGAATGTCTCTTTTCCAGGGAGGTTGGAGATACTCCTTTATTAGGTCTTCATTCTTTTCTCTGTAGCAGTTGTCTTGTTCATTGTTCTCTGTGGCCCCCATGATTCACCCTCTTGGTAAGTTCTTCCTTTTCCATTATCTTCCTCAGCTGTAACTACAGTAAGCGTTATGGAATACGTCCTCTTGTGGGATATGTACTTCTCTCAGCCTGTTTCTTGCCTACAAAATTTTGATGGCCGAAGGATTGTTTTAAATCTTATGACCTACGTTGTGTCTGATGGCCTAAATTGGTTTAATTCTGGCCGCCCAAATACTATTTTAAATCTTTGTCACAGGCTTTCTTAGTTTAGGCTCATGATTTGTTTAACAGGTCAATTGTCCCAACCTTAATGGGTTTGGTTTCAGTCAGTTCCATGTGTGAATAGCCACATCCAAAATTCTTCTGCAGGCATAGCTCTCAGATTTGTAGCCCGTTTTTTCATTTGTTTGCTTTCCTGCCACCCCCCATATCTCCCTGTACCTTCAGCGTGGATTAATCTGAGACTGTTAGTCTTCTATGGGAAGTATATATCCTTAAGATAATCTTGATACCTAGTAATTTTATTTAACTAAAAGGTTTTATAGGGTGTCACACCATTAGTCTAATTTTTCCCTGAAAGCACTCTAAATTTTTTTTTTACAGGTTGAGGTTGAAACTCAGTTGTTTTTTTCAAACATACAAAATCTGAAGTTTCTGTACTCTCTATTCCCCTTTATTTCTGTATGCAAAGCAGCTAATTATTTCTGATCTCACCTCATTCTTGTACCATCTCACCAATCAAAGCCAGTAGCAATCAACAAGCACTACTATCACACCTATTAACATTACTAACATTCTGTTTTCTAGACTCTTTTCTACTAACATTTTTTCACAATTTTTTATTCTAAAGTTACAGGTTCTCTAATTTTTTGTGTTGAGTTTATTGCAGGTGACCATTATATCAAATTTTTGCCACTGCAAATCCTGCCACAAAACCACTTAGCCCATGTCATATTTCAGGTTTTTGTTACAATACTCCACTTTCAGTATCAATTTCTGTATTAATCAGAATAGGCTAAGCTATGCTATGGTAACAAATAGTCCTATAATCTCAGTGGTTTAACACAACAAAAGCATGTTTCTGACTCATACAAATTACACTGTGGATTCAGGCAACTCTCCTGAGTGTCTGCTCTCTAGATGGTGACTAAGTAATCAAGCTACTTCAAATTTAAAGCTACAGCATCTCAACACAAGGCCTCCTCTGCCACTGCAACCAGGAAAGACAAATGCTAAGAGAGTTTTACATTATCAATTAAATGTTGTGACCTGAAAACTAAACACATCATTTCTGTTCACACACCTTGGCCAGAACCAGTTATATGACTGACTAATAACAAAAGGAATAGGAATTATAGCTTTCCAGTACCCATTAAATGGAGGAGAACCAGATACTTGTTGAACTCCAGTATTCAAACCTCAGATACTACTGGATGTAGTATAGCTTGTAGTTAAAGAGTACACCTGGGATCACAAACTAAATTCAAGCCCTAGCTCTTCCATTTGCTGCCTGACAACTGGTTTAAATCCTAAGGTCTGGTTTAAAGTGTGAGTATTAATATGCTTGTACAATGCTTAACACAGTTCCTGGCACACAGGAAACATTTACTTAATTATTTGATATGATGTATGGTACAGAAAAACATTGTGACTCACTAAGCTGTGATCATGACCAATGAGAAAGCTGCTTCAGACAATCTCATGGGCATATAGCAGTACCACTTGTAACACATGCATTATGACAGTTCTCAAAACATTTACTAAGTTTTTAACAGACTGGAAAAATGTTGACACTGTAATAGTCCGCATGGCAAATTAAAGTGAAGACCGTGATTATAGCAGTATGTTGACAGGAAGAAAATTACTGTGACAGAGGCTATTTTATTTGCTAAATGTTATAAATTTTGTGGAACAATTATCATTTACTATAATCAGGACTTGCTTCAAAATTACATGCTGAAATAGAAATCTGAAAAGGAAACATACAGCAAGAACAAGTAAATGACCCTGAAGAGCCTCTCAAAAGAGCTCTGTGTAGCATCCTTTTATTTGGTTTCTGCAAATGCTATTACAAACCTCCTGATAAATAATTTTACCCTAAATGGTATTACAAAGCCTCCTGATAAGTAATTTTTTTCCCTATCTTTGTCATCAATGAGGATTTTTGAATAAATAAAATTTTATAATTTGTGCTATTGAATGATGATTGGGTCCTTTTAATGAAGGAAATGTGTGTCACAAATAATTTTTTATAAGAGAACTCCTAAATTAAATGTATTTATTATGCTTATGACCCTAAATACCAAGGGCTTATGCAATACTTTATTTTTTGTACTTTCATGTAAAATGTTCATTATAAGTTTAAAACATAATAAATGATAATGCTCAAAATATATTCTTCAACTTATATATCCATATTAAATAAAAGGTTTTCAAATTTGTACATTTTTTCATTCTGTAATTGAAGGTTCTTCCAGAATTATAAAATTAATATGCTTTCACTGAAAGCAATGGAATAGAATAATATAGATTTTTTAAAAAAATAAAATTTTACATACATGTAAAGCTTGTCCTTTCTCATGTCCAGACTCCAGATAACCTAGTGTGTATTATTGTGCATGATTCTCAATATTCATTGAGTGTGTGTACATTTCACTTAACAATACATCATGAATACCTTCTAGTAATTAATATACCTATAAACTCATTCTTTAATTGCTGAAGAAAATGGTCTATTATGAATGTAGCACAATTTATTCAAACATCCAGCTATTGGTGTACACACAATTAGTTTCTGGTATTTTACCATTATAGACAAGGCTTCAAATAAGCATTCTTATGCTAATAGAGTACATAAATGAAACATATGCAGCTCTCATTGAGAGAGTAAGCAAAAGTAAAAGACAATTACATTTCTCTTGGTACCAAATCTGGGATAATGTATTTTAAAAACCTGCTTATAGAGAGTATCTTGGAAAGGAGCCTAGGTGTGGGGTCATAGGGCAACCAAATCTGACTTTACAGATTTTTCCCTATTTGTTTATCCAAAACCTATACCACCTTTGTAGTCAGAAAAGTAAAAGACATAAAAATATTTTTGAAGATATGAAGAAATTATTTCTTCTGCAAGTGATTCACAAAATAATGATATAGGTAGTATGGACATGGGAGGTTGTCAAATATGCTGTAAAGTTTTTTTTTTTAATGATTTTCAAATAGTTTATTTAAATTGTATGAACAGTGGCATCCTTAGGAATCAGTTTCCTAGGAGTACCATAACAAAACAACACAAACTAAGTAGCTTAAAACAAGATAACTTTATTTTCTCAGAATTATGAAAGCTAGAAGTTCATAATCAAGGTGTTGGCAGGTCCATGCTCTCTCTGAAGGCTCTAGCGGGAGAATTCTTGCCTCTTCTGGCTTCTAGTGGTTGCTGGTCCTTGGCTTGAAGATACGTGACTCCAATTCCTGCTTCAGTCTTCAAGTAGCCATCTCCCCACACGTCTGTGTCTTCCCATAGCATTTTTCGGTCTTTCTTTCCATCTGCCTGCCTCAGCCTCCCAAAGGGCTGGGATTACAGGCGTGAGCCACTGTGCCTGGCCAACTTCCTCCTTATGAGGACACCAGTCATTGGATTAGGGCCCACCCTAATTCAGTATGATCTCATTTTAAACTTGATTACATCTGCAAATACCTGATTTTCACATAAGGTCACATTCATAGTTAACAGAGATTAGAATTTCACATATTATTTGGGGGGACACATTCAACTCACAACAAGCTGGATAAAAATCTGGAAGTTTATAGACCTAAATGTTAACAACAAATGTTTCCGGTTGGTGAAATTACTGATAATACATATATCCTCCTTTATAATCAAGGAACATTTATAAAATCAGAATAAAAATTGAAGCAGAAACAGGCCTATCCTATTTTGTTAAACTCACACGTGACTTATCTTTCGGTGGGAATGGAGCTCTCCAGAAAGCTGGAGAATACGGTGATGCATATGTATTTGACGTCAAGAGTTGCCTGACTTGCTTAGAGTGTGTTTCTTTTTCCGTCTCACTCCTTGGGTTGCAGTATTATAATCAGAGAAAAAATAAGCTTAAAATGACATATCCCATTGTGTTACACATCACAACCTGTCACACATGAACACATACACATACATCCTTGTCTTTAGTTAAGAATGGGATTTTCCATGGCTAAACAATTCAGCCTGTAAATCCACTGTCTCTACTTGCCCAAATACCCTGGCTGTATTTTCCTTGTCATCTACCTATATAGATGACTAACTCTACTCAGTAGCTGATACCGGTATGTCTATGCTTTCCAAAGAGAGAGCTATGGATACAGACAGTCCTGCATTCTAATTTAAGCTTCCTCGCTTGGCAGCTGTGTGACCTGGGGCCCGATAATGCCCATTTCCTTGTCCTACTGTCAACATGGAGCTTGGTCTTTTACTAATTTGTATATCCAAATAGGTGAAAAATCAATTCAGTACTATTTATATTTGAATTTACTTAATTGTTTTGTTTATTGTTTGTTTACCTAATCATTGGTCATTTCTGTTTTGTTTGTGGATATGTCACTTCCACTCAAATTTTATTGGCCAAAGCTGGTCCATGACAATACCGAAATCCAAGGGAGCTGAGAAGAGCAATCCTACCACACCCTAGAGTAGAAACCAGAAATATTAAGCAAGCAATATTGCCTACCACAGATAGATTCCCAGAAGTGGAGTTGTTTGGTCAATGACAAATATATTTTTAATTTTCATAAGTACAATTTTCAGTATTCCAAAGGAATATAGTAGTAAAATTTTGGTAAAAATGTGCGACAGTATCTATTTCGAACAGCTTGATTTTTTTTTTTTTTTTCTCAAAATGAGCACACCCATGGAACCAACATCCAGATGTAAATATAGAACATCATCTGCACCCCAGAAGCCTCCTCCATACTGCTCAGTCATCGGCATCATGATATAAACCACTATTCTTACTTGTACTACCATAGGTGAGTTTTCACTATTTTTAAACTTCGTATAAATGGAATAATACGTGCAAATTATTTGTATCTAGCTTCTTTTGCTCAACATTCTTTTTGTGAAATCTATCCTTGTTATTTGTCATTATACTCTTTTTCATTGTTGCTAAAATTCCATTGTATGAATATAACACAATTTATTCATTCTGCTGTTGATAGACATTTGGGTTATTTACTGGTTTTGCCTATTGCAATAATGTTGCTATCAATGTTCTCATGCATTTCTTTTGGTACACATATATAGGCATTTCTATTGTACTTATATACTTAGAATTGCTGGGTAATACCATAAGCTCTAAGATACACAGCCCATCAGTTTTCCAAAGTAGTTGTAACAATTAACATGCCCTCCAAAAATGTATTAGAATTCTCACATTCCACATCATTGATGACACCTGTCTGCTTGCTTTTTTAAAAAAAAATAATTAGTATTTGTGATTGATATATAGTATTATCAGATACTGATTTTAATTTGTATTTACTTAACTAATAAAATTGAGCATCTTTTTTTATTATTGCATTGACCATTTGGATATCCTATTTTTGATATGGCTGTTCAAGCCTTGTCATGTTAAAAAAAAATTGGGTTGCTTTTTACTGATTTATAGTTCTGTATGTATTCTGAATACAAGTCATTTCTCAGATATAAGTATTGCAAATATTTTCTCCCACTCTGTGGTTTGTCTTTTAACTCTCTTAATAGTGTATTAATTTTAATGATGTTGAATTTATTTTTGTTTAGAGTTAGTGCTTTTTGTGTCTTTTTAAAGGAATGCTTGACTACATCAAGATCATTGAGATATTTTCCTATGTTATCTCCAGTAACATTTATTTGTTTCACCTTTTATCATTTACTCTACAATCCATTTGGAATTAAATGCTGTATGCAGTTTGAAATAGGTACAAAGGTTCATTTGGATCCATTTGGATAACCAATAGATCAAGAACTACTTATTAAAATGGTCATTCTTTCCCCCACTGCATTGTTATGAATTCTTTGTAATAAAGAGTACATACATGATTCTCTTTTTAGACTCTTCTGGTCCATTGTTCAATTTTTCTATATTTACAACATGATATATTGGTTTAACTATTGTGGCTTTGTAAAATGTTTTGATTTCTGTAAATCATTAAACTTTGTTTTTTCTCAAGATTTTCAGTGCTGCTCTTGACATTTGCAATTCTTTTTAAAATTTGGAATTCACTTGCCAATTTCTTCAAAAAATAAGCCTACTGGAATTACTATTTTGAATCAGAGACTAAATTAGGAAAAAAAATCTTTATAAAGTCTTCCAATCATGGTCAAAGTTTAATTTTCTTTTTATTTATGTCTATGTTAATTACTTTCAATGTTTTGAAGTTTTCTGTGTAGAGATCTTGCACATATTTTGTTAATTTTAATCCTCGATATTTGATGATTTTGAAACTAATGCAAATGCTATTATTGCTTTTTATTGTATTTTATGCTTCCTAGTAATATATATATATAAACAATAATTTTTTGTATATGACCTTACTTCTGGCAAACTTGCAAAATTTACTTCTTAATTCTAAGTTATTTGTAAATATTTTTGAAATTTCAAAACACATAGTTATGTCAACTGTTAATAATGCAAGATTTATGCCTTCCTTTTCAATCTTTGTAAAGTTCATTTATCTTTCTTACCTTATTTTACTGGCTAAAATATGGAGTACAATGTTCATTAGAAATGGTGATACAGACAAGTAGGTCGCTTTCTGATCTCAGAAGGAAAGCTTTCAATATTTCACCATTAATATGCCATGTGTTGTAATTTTTAAAGACTCTCTTTAAAAAACATAAGACCTAACACCATAAAAATCCTAGAAGAAAATCTAGGCAAAACCATTCAGGACATAGGCGTAGGCAAGGACTGCATGACCAAAACACCAAAAGCATTGACAACAAAAGCCAAAATAGACAAATGGGACCTAGTCAAACTCCACAGCTTCTGCACAGCAAAAGAAACAGTCAATAGAGTAAATCAGCAACCAACAGAATGGGAAAATTTTTTTGCAGTTTACCCATCTGATAAAGGGCTGATATCCAGAATTTACAAAGAACTAAAACAGATTTACAAG
>NW_016107504.1:299572-349334 GCF_001604975.1 Cebus imitator
GGGAGGAAGGCAGCAAATCACACTGCCATGTGTGCACCTATGCAACAATCTTGCATGTTCTTCACATGTACCCCAAAACCTAAAATGCAATAAAATAAATAAATGGAAAAAAAAACAAACAAATTAAGACATTTTCCTTCTATTCCTACTTTTCTAAAATTGTTTCATATGAACAAGTGTTGAGTTTTATTAAAGGTTTTTTCTGTCTCTATTGTAATAATCATATATTTTTTGTTGTTAATGTGATTAATTACATTATTGCTTTATAAATGTTAAACCGTTCTTCATTCCTGGAGTAAATTCAACTTGGTTGTGATGTATTAACCTTATAAATCCCTGGATTCATGTTGATAATATTTTATGTAAGACTTTTGCATCTATATTCATAAGTTATTGGTCTATGGTTTTCCTTTCTTATAAGGTCTTTCATAGATTTTTAGTATTAAGATTATAATAGCATCACAAAACAAGTATGGAAATGTGTTGCTCCCTCTTTTCTAGTTTCTGAAAGGGTTTATGTAAGATTGGTGGGTCTTTTCCCTTAAATATTAGGGAGATTCACCATAAAAGCACCTGAATTCACTATTTTCTTTGCAGGATGGTATTTACTATGGAATCTATTTCACCAATGTCTATGAGACTATTTGGATTTTGTAGATCTTCTTGAAATCAGTTTTGGTAAAATGTATTTTTCGAGTAATTTATGCATTTTATGCAAATTATCAAGTTTGTTGTTCATTATATCTTCTCATCTTTTCAATATTTATAGATTTTGTAGTGATGTCCCTTTTCCATTACTGATACTTATAATTTATGCCTTCTGTTTTTCTTCATTGATATTAATGCAGATTTATCAATTTAATTAATCTTTTCAAAAAAACAGCTTTTGACTTTGTTGATCTTCTTTATTGTCTCTTTTGTATTTCTTTGGTTTCTGCTCTTATTATTATTCTCCTTTCTTGAAATTTAACTGGTTATTTGTTTAACCTTTTTGATGTGAGTGTACATCATTATATTTTCCTTTCTTCTTTGCTAATATATGTATAAAAGGCTTTAATATATGTATATAAGGCTTTAAAACTCTCTGTAAGCACAAGTTGTGATGTCATATTTTTATTGCAATTCAGCACAAAATATTGTATAATTTCCATTTTGAGTCCTTCTTTGACTTGGTTTCTTTAGAAATATATTGCTTAATTTTTTAATATTTGGGTATTTCTATTATCTTTTAGATATCATTTCTGGCTTAATTCCACTGTAGTCAAATAACATATTCTGTGATTTCAGCCAATTAAAATTTATTGAGACTTGCTTTGTGGCCCAGCACACAGTCAATTTTGATAAATAGCTCATGCACACTTGAGTATGCATTCTATATTTATTGCATGCAATGTTCTAAATATGTTAGTTAGGACCTACCTGTTAGTCTTCTTATCCATTCTTCTACATCCACACTTTTTTGTCTGCTTCTTTTACCAGTTACTGGAGGAAATGCTAAAATTTTAAACCATACTTGTAGGTTTATCTATTTATATAGAGAGTTCTGTCAGTTTCCACTTTTCATATTTTTTATCTACTTTATATATGCATATCAATTAAGTTTAAAAAAATTAAAACTTGTGATGAGGTGCAGTGATTCACGCCTGTAATCCCAGCATTTTGGGAGGCTGAGGCAGGCGGATCACCTGAGGTCAGGAGTTTGAGACCAGCCTGACCAACATGGCGAGACCCCATCTCTATCGAAAATAGAAAAAATTAGCCTGGTGTGGTTGTGGGTGCCTGTAATCCCATCTACTCAAGAGGCGGAAGCAGGAGAATTGCTTAAACCTTGGAGGCATAGGTTGCAGTGAGGCGAGATCATGCCACTGCACTCTAACCTGGGTGACAAGAGTGAAACTCTGACTAAAAAAAAAAAAAAAAGAAAGAAAAAAACTTGTTAAATTGACCCTTTAATCATTGTGAAATGTCTCTCCATATCTCTCATAATGCTTCCTGTCTTAAAGTCTAATGTGTCTGATATTACTATAACTACAACACCTTTACTTTGGTTCATGTTTGTATGGTATATCATTTTTAATACTTTTACTTTCAAATATTCTGTTTTATTTAAGGTATGGCTTTTATAAGCAGCAGATAGTTGTAATTTATTTTTTTGAGATGGGGTCTCACTCTGTTGCCCAGGTTGGAGTGCAGTGGCACGATCTCAGCTCACTGCAACCTCCGCCCCCCAAGTTCAAGCAATTCTCCAGCCTCAGCCTCCCAAGCGGCTGGGACTACAGGCACATGCCACCACACCCAGTTAATTTTTTTGTATTTTTAGTAGAGACGGGGTTCCATCATGTTGGGCCAGGCTGGTCTCGATCTCCTGACCTCGTGATCTGCCTACCTCAGCCTCCTAAACTGCTGGTATTACAGGCATGAGCCACCGCACCCGGCCTGTAATTTTTTAGTTGCAGCACTTAATCTATTGCTTTTTAATGTGATTCCTTGAAAGTGTGGGTTTTAATCTACCATTTTACTATTTGCTTTCTATTTGCTCTTCTTTATTCCTTTTTCAACTTTACTGCCTTCTTTTTAATTAATCAAGTTTTTTAAAATTTCATTTTAACACTCCTATAACTTGTCTGTGATATGTTTTTTATTAATAGTTACCACAATACATCATTCCTTCTTGCCTTATTAAAATCTACCTTGAGACTATAGAAAAAAGTGAACACTTATACAATATTGATGGGAATGTAAATTAGTACAGTCACTGTGGAAAGCAGTCTGACGATTTCTCAAAGAACTTAAAACAGAACTACCATTCAATCCAGCAATCCCATAACTGGGCATATACCCAAAGGAAAGGAAATAATTCTATAAAAAAGACATATGCACTCATATGTTCATCTTTGCACTATTCACAAGAGCAAAGACACAGAATCAACCCAGGTGTCCATCATGGTAGATGGATAAAGAAAATGTGGTACATATACACCATGGAATACTACACAGCCATAAAAAGAATGAAAGTATGTCCTTGGCAGCAACATGGATGGAGCTGGAAGCCATAATCCTAAGTGAATTAATGCAGTAACAGAAAACAAAAATGGGAGTTAAACATTAAACACACAGTAACATAAATATGGGAACAACAGACACTGGACTACTAGGGAGTGGAAGGGGGATGGGTCGAAAAACTACCTACCAGGTACTATGCTCACTACCTGGGTAATGGGATCCATATGCCAAACCTCAGCATCACACGGTATTCCCATGTAAAAAACCATGTAACCCATGTATCTAAATTAAAAGTTGAAATTTTTAAAAATCAAAAATAAATGGTGGCATTTCAATTAAAAAATAAAAACAAAATCTACCTTAAGATAGTGCTTTTACTACTTCCCATATTAGGTAAGAACCTTAAAACACTTCAACTCCAGTTATAGTTTCCTACCTTTTGTGCTGTAATCATGTATTTTAATTGCACATATATTGTAAACCCCCAAAGATATTATTGTTGTTGTTTTAAATAGCTAATATTCATACAGATTTACCCATATTAATCCTTTCTAGTGTTCTTTATTCCTTCTTGAATTACTTTGCTTCCATCTATAATCACTTCCCTTTTGCCTAAATAACTCCCTTTAGTATTTTTTAGTGCATATCTTATAAATTGTCTCAAATTTTGTTTATCTTAAAACACATTTGGTTCACTTTCATGTTGAAACAATGTTTATTAGATAGGCTCTATTTTTTTCCAGCACTTGACGATGTCACAACATTGTCTTCTTTCACTATTTCTGCTGAAAATTTTGTTTGCCAAGTTTGTTGTTGCTCCTTTAAGGATAATGGATTTTTTTGGTCTAGTTACTCTTAACATTTTATCTTTGTTTCTGATATCAATCAGCTCCACTTTGATGTACCTAAGCCTGGTTTTCTTTCTCAATATATTGGTTTTCTATTGTCATAAAAGTTTCTACAAATTTAGTAACTTGAAACAATGCAAATGTATTGTCTTAGAATTTCACAAGTCAGAAGTCCAGAAAATGTCTTACTGGGCTAAAATTAAGGTATCAGCAGGGATGAGTTCCCTTCTGTAGGCTCTAAGGGAAAATTCGTTTCCTTGCTTATTCAGATTGCTAACAGAACTCAGTTCTTTGCACTTGTATGACTGAATTCCCAGTTTTCTTGCTGGATATAAGTATCAGCATTTCCATCTTCTAGAGGTCACCTGCATTCCCTGACTCATGGACCCCTTCCTCCTTCTTTAAAGCCAGCAACAGTTGATCAAATCTTTCTCATGCCACAGCTTTCCCTAACCAATATCGCCACCTTCCGTGTCCATGTTTAAGGGCTCATCTTAATTAATCCAGGATAATCTCCTTATCTAACATTCATCTAATTAACAACCTTAATGCCATCTGCAACCTTAAATCTTTTTTGCTATGTAACATAACATATTCACAGATTCTTCGAATTAGGGTCATTATGCTGCTTCACAGTTACATAGCCTTTCGAACATGTAGCTTGATGCCTTCCTTCAGTTTGTGGGAAATCCTCAGCAAGTATTGGTTTAAATATTGCTTTTGCCATTATCCTCAGCAAACTAATGCAGGAACAGAAAACCAAACACCACATGCTCTCACTTATAAGTGGGAGCTGAACAATGAGAACACATGGACACAGGAAGAGAACAACACTCACTGAAGCCTGTCAGGGGAGGGTAGTCCGGGGAGAGCATTAGGGAAAAAGGCTAATGCATGCTGGGCTTAATACCTAGGTGAAGGGTTGATAGGGGCAGCAAATAACCATGGCACACATTTACCTGTGTAACAAACCTGCACATCCTGCACATGCACCCCAGGACGTTAAATAATATATTTTTTAAAAATTCAAAAGAAAAAAATATATATTGCTTTTGCCCTCTTTTCTCTCTCTTCTGTTACTGGATTCCAATTCCACATATGTCAGACCTTTTTGTCATGTTGTCTATGTCCATGTTTCTTATTCTTTTTCCTGTATCATTTTCATCATGTTATCTATGTTTCTTATCCTCTTTTTTGTGTTCTTCCATCTTTTTCTCTGCTGATCTATTCAAGGAGAAATTTCACGAAGAATGTTGATCACACTTCTCTGTAGCTGTGTCTTAATCTGCTCAGCCTGCTATGACAAATTATTATAGATTGGATGGATTTAAAAACAAATTTATTCCTCAAAGATCTAGAGGCTGAGAAGTTCGAAATCAAGGTGCCAATTTGGTTAGGTTCTAGTAGAGGCCCTCTTTCTGGTTTACAGGCAGCTGTCTTCTGAGATCTTCACATACTGGCAATAGAGACTGTCTTATGTCTCTTCTTACAAATCCGCTAATCCCATTCATGAGGGCTCCACCTTCATGAACTAATTACCTACCAAACACTGTGTCTCCTAATACTATCTTTTTGGGGGTTAGAATTTCAATATATGAATGTGGGTGCAACATAAAAGTTCAGTTCATAACAGCCTCCTTCTTTCCCCCAGGGACCTTCGCCATTCAAGTCCCAGCCACTTGGTAGGTATGACCTTCAGTTTTGGTCTTCCTGGCCCATTAAGAGTGCTATAATCTCTAATTGCTGCTTTTTGTTTGGCCTTTATATCAAACACTCTGTGAATTGGGCAATTCTTCAAAGGGAGAAAGCATCAGCAAATACAAAACTCATCTCAATGTTTTCCCCTTCACTATAACTTGTCCTGTCATGTCCCAGCTGCCTTGGCTGGTCTCTAGTGTCTTCAAACAGCTTTGTAAAATATTTGTCAAGGATTTACAGTTATTGTCAATAATAGAGCTAGCTTGATATTAGCTGCTCCATGCTAGCTGAAAGTAAAAGTCTGATGCATAATTTTCAAGTTATAAATTTCATATTCTAAAATATATCTCTGCCGTAGAGACACCTCTGGTAATATAGGAAAGAAAAGAGATGTCTTCTGGCCTTAACATGGTGTCTAGAGTTTGGATCAGTCCATAGTATGAAAGGA
Source organism: Cebus imitator (assembly GCF_001604975.1). Classification (NCBI taxonomy): domain Eukaryota; kingdom Metazoa; phylum Chordata; class Mammalia; order Primates; family Cebidae; genus Cebus; species Cebus imitator. Next base: position 305,570 of record NW_016107504.1, read on the forward strand.
GAAAGCATGGAATATCCATAAGCAGACCAAGTGCCTTTCCTACAGTTTGGTTAACAAGTCCTTCTTCTCTTTGTTGCTCTTGCCTCACTAAGATCCAACCACCTGGAGATGAGACAAAATGGCTACCACACAATAACCCACTATCATTCTTTTAAAATTTTCTGGCAATTTAGTATATAATTGTAATTGACATTTCTCTGACTACTAAAGAGTTTAGGATACTTTTGCAATGTTTATTGGCCATTTAGACTTCATACACACAATTCAAACTCATGTATTTCTTACCACATCTCTGGCTTATATTAAATACTGTACCTTACATTATGAAACATCTTTTTATGGACTACTGCTCTCAGGAATTGCTATTTACACCATGTAAATAGTGTTAACTTTCAAACAGGCAAGGTTCTGGACCTTCTAAGTACAGTAGAATTCAAATCTCATAACAAGCTTGTGAGGCAGGTGATCCACTCCACTTTTAAAAGGAGGAAACAGGCCTAGAGAGTTTAGATAACTTAGTCAAGGTCAAACAACTAGTACATGGAATAAGAATTTGTATTTGTACTAGTTGAATTAAAAGTTAGCTTTCCAGTTCTAGTAGTGAAAATAGAAACAAACTATGGATAAAACACACAGATAGGTTGTTGTCAATGCCTGTCTCCTGTGATCCAGTGAGGAAGAAAGCAGAAGATTCTCAACCAAAGAGAAGTTATGAGTTACAATGTCTCATCATTCTTCAGAATATAAGGTACACTGATAAAGGAGAAGAATGGATAAAATTATTTCAAGAGCCTAAGAGTACTCCAAAGAAAAGCTAGTCATCCAGAAAACTGTGTCTGGTCAAAGAAGAAACAGTACATTTTAAAGTATGTGTCAGAGATTATAATAGTACAACACAAACTAGTAATATGAATTGTTTCCAGGCTATTTTAAAAATTAAAACATTAGGCCTTCTATCTTATGAAGCCATCTAAGTTCTGATTTTTTGGAAAATTAGCAAACATTCAAGATTTAAGCTGTCCAATCACATGGAGGACCAACAGATATCCAGAGTCTGACCAATTTAATTATATCAAAGGTTGCAAGTAGCCAGACATTCAGAGACTAGGTTGCTTAGGCATAGTAATCATATAGCTAAAAGGCAATCACACACTTTCATTTCAAAAATGTCGGTGCCCCAATTCAGAATGTTGTATCATAATCAACTTGCATCAACCAGCATTATATCTAAATCCTATAGGTTTCATATATTTTAAGGGATAGTCTGGTGTGGTGATTAAAGAGGCAAAATCTCATTACTATACCACATTTTTCTGGCAGAGTCCCTACTAAAGGACAGGGCTCATTTCCAAATCACAGTAATTTTCGAACTAGTATATTTTTACAGACTGGAAAACTAGCTAAATAAGACAGATTATTTTGCTCTTATATTACAAAGCCTGGCCATAGGCAATTGAGGGCTGGTATGCTGATATCATGTGGGCATCAAGTTATTCCATTGTGTGATTACAGCACAATTTATTCAGTCTACCATTATGGACATTTGGGCTATTTCCAGTTAAGACCTATTGTGAGCATTCTTTTACACATCTATTAGTGCAGTTATTTAGATTTCTTTAGGCCAGTAGGTCTCACCTGAGAAGGGCTGATTTTCACAGTGATTGAGGAGTACAACTGACATTCCGAGGGTTAGGACCAGGGATGTTAAACACCCTAAAATGTCTGGTACTTTCCAGCACAAGGAAAAATCATTTCCCTTGAAATGTTAATATCACCCTCCACTTTGACAAACACTATTCTTGAAGATACACACACACACACACACACACACACACACACACACACACACAGATTTATGGATCATAAAGTCTGCGTGTGTTCAATTTAACAACTAGTTGAAACAATTTACACTCCCACTATATGTTTATTGATCAATGCCCTTTTTATTGCCAATCTAACACGTATATAATGACTCTTTATTTAATTGCGTTAGTCCCCTTGAAGTTCTTAGGGAATGATCTCTGGATGATGCTGCTGAAAAACTATCCTTGCTGCAGATAAAGTGGAGCACTTTTTCCAGGACTCCCAGGAGCAATACGACATCACTCAAAAGAAGCTGTCACAGATGATATTGATGCCTCTGATGAAGAGGTTCAAGAGCCTAATAAAGATGGCAAAGAACCAAATGAGTAAAATTAAGAAGTAAGAAGAGGAGAAGCAGGAGGAGGATAACCAGACAGGATACAAACCAAGAGAATGCAATCTACAGTAATCGGGGTGTATACATCCTTAAGGCTAATCTATATTGGAAATAGTCTAAATATCTCTATTACTTTACTTAGAACATTTTTTTCTTGTTAGAGTTATATTTTTTAATTTTAAAAATGGATGTAAAATAATTTTGTTTTTTAAAGAAATGTAATAATATCCTTTTTTGTTTCGTGTAGGATGCAGAAAATTCTCTAAAGTATATTCACTCATTATAAGATAGTTTAGTTCTGAAATCTTGCTGTCATATAGCTATTTGGGGGGGTATCCCATCTCTCTCTTAAATTAATATTTTCAGCTGAAGAGTCCCCTCATTAGATTAACACTCTTGACCTCTCTTCCCACCCTTTAATTGCTCCTCCCCACAGGAGGAATAATGAAACTGATGACTTTGGGGGATATGATCTCAGCAGGCACAGCTTAGCCTCATCCTCTGGTTTCTGTGATCTCTGCCTGCTGCCAAGGGTACATTCTGCTCTATTCTTTCAACTACATGCTGAAACTGGTGTGGCAAACTCTGCTCTTGTGAGACAAAAATATAAGTTAGGAGGTAAGTTGGGTTCAATTCATGTACACCAACTACACCATTTGCCTATTATATCTACTGAGAAAGTTGAATTTTTAAAAATTTTAAAAGGTCCTGAAAAAGAGATCTTCAGGCTCTGATGGTTTCACTGGAGATCTCTACCAAATTTTTTTGATAATAACAATTCTACACAATTTTTTCCAGAAAATAAGAGTGAAATTGCTTAACTCAGTTCATGAAGCCACTATTACCCTAATATCAAAACCAGACAGCCAATACAAAAAACGAGAATTACAGACCAATATTCTTCATAAATGTAACATAAAATTTCTCAAAAAATATTAGCCAAGCAAGTTCAGCAATGTATAAAAAGAACTACACATCATGACCAAGCAAAATTTATTCTAGGTATGCGAGACTTGTTCAGTATTCAAAGTTCACCCATTGAAATCCACCATATCAATGAACTAAAGAAAAAAATCATATGACCATACTAATTGATGCAGAAAATGCATTTGGTGAAATCTAAAATCCATTCATGGTGCTTTATAAAATTACTGCAAAATAAAAACAGAAGGTAACTATCTCAATTTGATAATGAGCATTTGCAAAAACCATATAATTAACATCATGCTTAATGGCGAAAGACTGAATGTTTTCTTTAAGACTGGGAACAAGGTAAAGCTGTCCACTGTCAATACTATTCAACATTATACTGGAGATCCTAAATAAATAAAAATTTCCCTATTTGCAGATGACCTGGTAGCCTACGTAAAATATGCCAAAGAAGGTACCAAAATATTCTAGAACTAATACATAAATTCAGCAAGTTCGCAAGATGCAACTTCAACATACAAAAAACAATTTATTTCCACACATTAACAATGAAGACACAGACACTGAAATTTAAAACACAGTATCATTTACAATTGCTCAAAAACTGAAATAGGTATAAATCTCATAATACACGCATGAAACTTACATACTAAAAATATGAAATGCCGATAAGAAAATCTAAGTAAACGGAGTTCATGTATTGAAAGGCTCAATATAGTAAAAATGTCCATCTCCCCAATATTATATAAAGGTTTAAAGAAATTACTATCAAAATCCTACGAAGATTTTTGTGGATATGGAAAAAATACGTTGATAATTTCTATGGAAAGGTAAATAGAATAGCTAAAATAAATTTGATAAAAGGAAGGAGAAATCTAATTTCAAGACTGGAACAAGTACAATAATTAAAACTGTGGCCGGGCACGGTGGCTGACGCCTGTAATCCCAGCACTTTGGGAGGCCAAAGGGGGTGGATCACAAGGTGATGATATCAAGACCACCCTGGCCTACATTCTGAAACCATGTCTCTACGCCAAAAAACAAAAAAATACAAAGAAATTAGCAGAAATTAGCTGGATGTGGTGGTGCGTGCCTACAATCCCAGTTACTCAGGAGGCTGAGGAAGGAGAATCGCTTGAACCAGGGAGTAGGAGGTTGCAGTGAGCCGAAATCACAACACTGCACTCTGGCCTGGTGACAGAGTGAGTCTCTGTCTCAAAAAACAAAAAACACAAAAAACTGTGTGGTATTTCTGGAGGGATATACACATACGTCGATGGAATTAAATTGAGAACCTGGAAATATCCTCACACAAGGACAAGGACTGGCCACTGATTTTTTGACAAAGGTCCAAAAGCAATTCAACGGTGGAAGGTTGGTCTTCAACAAACAGTGCTGTAATAATCAGACATCCATGGGTAAAAAAAAATGAATCTTGACCAAAGTCTCCCATCTTACACAAAAATAAACTCAAAATGGATCATGAACTTAAATGTAAAAATGTAAAAGGATACAACTTCTAGAAAAAAAAAAAAACTCAGAAAGATTATTTTTTAAATCTAGTGCAAGGCAAAGGGTTCTCAGACTTGATACTAAAAGGAAATATTCGATCCCACAAATAAGGAGTTGGGGGAAAATGGGGATGGTTAATGCATACAAAAATATAGCTAGAAAGAGTGGGCCAGGCCTGGTGGCTTGTGCCTGTAATCCCAGCTCCTTGGGAGGCCGAGGCAGGCAGATCACTTGAGCCCAGGAGTTCAAGACCAGCCTGGGCAACATGGCAAAACCCAGGATCTACTAAAAATACAAAATTAGCCAGGCACAGCGGCATGCACCTTTAATCCCAGCTACTCAGGAGGCTGTGGCTGGCAGATAACTTAAGCCCAGGAGGCAGAGGTTGCAGTGAGCTCTGATAGTTCCACTGCACTCCAGACTGGGCGACACAGCCAGACTNAAAAAGAATAAGATCTAGAATTTGATAGCACAACACAGTGAATGTAGTCAATAATAATTTAATTGTATATTTTAAATAACTAAAAGAGCATAATTGGATTGTTTGTAACACAAAGGATAAATGCTTGAGGTGATGAACACCACATTTACCCTGATGTGATTGTTATGCCTTGCATGTCTGCATCAAAATAGCTTATGTACCACATAGATATATACACCTACTATTTATTCACAAAAATTCAAAATTAAAATATATGAAAATAAATTGAACTTCATCAAAATTAAAAACTGAAGAACCTTTGCTCTGTGAAGAGGATAACAAACAAGCTACAGACTAGGAGAATATATTTGCAATATTTGACATAATATTCCATTTCACACCCACAATGATGGCTATAATAATTAAAAAGGAAAAATAACAAGTGGCAAGAATGTGGGAAAGTGGAACTCATACATTGCCAGTAGGAATATAAAATGATGCAACTCTTTGTCATACAGTTTGGCAGTCCCTCAGAAAATTAAACATAGACTTGTTGTATGAGCCAGCAATTTTACACTTAGGTATCTACAAAACAGATTCAAAAACATATGTCCACACAAAATCTTATACACTAATATTCATAGCAGCTTATTGATAATAGCCAAAAGTGGAAACAACAACCCAAATGTCCATCAGCTGATGAATGGATAAACATAATGTGGTGTATCCATACAATGAAATATTATTCAGTCATAAAAAGGAATGAAGTATACTACAACATGGATGAACCTTGAAATTATTATACTAAGTGAAAGAAGGCAAGTACAATGTATATTTCCATTTATATGAAATGTCCAGAATAGGCAGATCCATAGTGACAGAAATTGAATTAGCAGTTGCCAGTGGCCAGTTGGAATTGGAAATCGCTGCTAATATGTATAGGATTTCTTTATAGGATAATAAAATGTTCTATAATTAGATTGTGGTGATGGTTGCACAAGTCTTTAAATATACCACAAACAACTTAATTTTCCACTTTAAATGGGTTCATTGTATGGTCTGTGAATTATATTTTAATAAGGCTGATATATATATATATATATATATATATATATATATATATATACTTAAAAAAAACTAACAAAGACATCTTTAGATAAATAGCCTATTTTGAACCAACTTCCAGTCCAGTTCTATTTCAGGCACAGCAACACAGGGTAGACACTGGAGTTCAGATTTCCAAAATATCATCAAATTTTAGCCACACATTTTAACAAAGAAATTTCTGAAAGAAATAATATAAGCACTGAAGCATGCTAGTCACATCATGACAAATGAGGATGATAAGTGAGTATAAGAAGGACTAAGCTAATCTGTAGAATCCCAGTTTACTGGCAATACCATTTTCTCTAATAGTCAGAGAAAAGAAAGACCTAATAAAACTTAAAACAGCAAATCTACATTCTAAAATCCAAGTCTCTTACAGATATGTAATATTAAGACTCAGAAGAAAAGCTAACATGTCTAGGTCTTTATTAAAAATAGAAGTAAGATTTAGATAGAAGAAAGGAAGGGGGAACAACATCAATCATCCATTTATAGTATGTTTGATAGGTGTTCAGGTTAAGCAAAGGAAGGAAACAAATATGAACATTTGCTTGAGATACTGGAGGGCAAAAGGAGTCAAGAACCACTTTAATGGTAAGTCTGTGTTAAAAACTTCTGTTTGTGTGCTTCAAATATATCAATCAAACCTCATTCGACATCTGATAGAAAGATAATATGGGAATAACCTTGATTTCGATGAGCTATTATAAGCTATACAGATAGATCCTTGTATTATAAGCTATACAGATAGCTCCTTGTATATAGCGGCAATTTAGTTAATAAAATCATCAAGCACAGCCTTAAAAGGGAAAGATGTTGGAAAAGGGCAGCACTGCGCTGGAGGTTGTAGTGCTCTGGTTGCCAGGCAGCCACCCTCAGGCCCTCTCTTGTTACCGTGGTGATGTTTGGAGAGCTTACCTAAATACTCTTTGAGATAGCAGCCGAACTCTCCACATCCTTTTAGCACCAACTAGTCATGCCACTTCTTTTTCTTCCTCCCCCAAAATTCCACCCACACTCTCATAATCTTATGAATTTGATGAACCTACATGTTTACCTCCAATGTCCAACGCTGAAGAATGATGCTAATTTGCCTACCCAGGCAAATGAATGAAAGGATTGTTAAGTGAATGTAAGGATAGGAAAAACAAGGTTCTTCAAACGAAAAAAAAAATGATATATTTGGAAGATAATGCAGGATCTGCACTACCTACACTACCTAATGTCATGCAAAGCCTTTTTTTAAGGCTTGATGATCAGAAGGCTTGGCTAATAGTTCTTACGCTCTGCCACTTACCACACTATTATCTTGTTCATATTCATCCCCCTTTCTAGCCTGAGTTTCTTCATTTATAATAAGAGACAGTTGAACTATAGAAGTTTCTTTTAAACATTTTGGCCAAACCCATAATAAGAAATACATTTTACATCATGACCCAGTATACACATATACATACATCAAATCTAACACAAACATTTTACAAAGCAATTCTTACCTTTAATATATGTGATGCACTCTCAAAATTTCTGTGCTATTTTTATATATTTTAATCGCTGTTTGTGACCTAATAAATTGACTTCACAGCCTCATTAATGTTTCACAATTCACAGTTTGAAGAACACTGAACTAATAGGCATCTAATGGCTCCCTATAGTTCTAGCATTCTATGATATGCATTTATCTTCCTTTTAGAATAATAGTAACAATAGCTAACAATTATTGAGCTCTTACTATGTGCCAGGCATTGATTTAAGCATTTTGCCCATATGAACTAACTTAATTATTCAACAACTATGCCTACTTTATTGGTTCAATTTAAAAAATGAGGAAAATCAATGTGACTTATAGCTGCACCAAATTTAGTGGACTACCAAAATACTTTTCATAACCTATTTAAGGTGTTTTGAATATCTTTTAACATTCCTATTTTATAAAATTTTGTCTTGCCTATCTTTATCATTTTAAAACCTGGAAGGCACTATAATAAAACTTCCAGATCTGAGAAGAGAAAAAGATAATAATCTTAATAATACTTATTACTGGCTTTGACGTTCATATCCTTTACTTTTCTATTATTGTGAAATTGATCCTAAAACAGGTGCTTAGTAATGCCAAATCAGAGAGCATTCATACTTTCATAGGTGTGACCACTACTCAAGTAGACACGATAATTCTTGGGGAGATGCACACTATCAGTAGATTGTCAGTAGAGCAATACAAGTCTCCAAATGTGTGCCCACAGTCACCTTACATCTTTGTTAGTAGTAGTGTAAAACTAAACCTTAGTGCTATTTCTTCCCAATGCCAGTAATTATCCAAATACTAAGCACCACTGCCAATATCTATCTTTCATGAATTAGCTGGAAGGACCCAGAATGTGATGAGACAATACTATTATTCATAAATTTCACTGAGCATATGTAGTTTAGGGGCTGTTGATGGAATAGGATTGAAAGATTTCAAACATGTTCTCTTTGGATAAACAACAGAGATAGTTAACATTTAATGACCCATATAATAAATGCAATACCAATCCATAATTTCATTTATTCATTCCACAATACTATTGAGTACCTACTATATGCTAGATACTGATTTTGCCACTGGAGATTCAGCAGCGAACATAACAAAGTACCTACACTCAGGAAACTTATTTTATGTTTGATAAGTTTGGATTTTTGTATATTGTATTTGTTTGTTTATGGAGAGCCACACTTGTATATTCCCTTTGGTACAGAGACACCGGGAATAGTATGTTTTACTTATTTAAACTATTTGAGTGTCTTTTATGCATAGCAGTAATGAAGGAACTACAGGAAGCAAAAAAGAACAAATCAATTTCTGCTTTTGAAAAGTTTAAGATCTAGTTAATGCAGATCGTAATCAGATGTTCCAATTGGAGCAACTTTGCCCCCCAGGGGACATTTGGCAATGTCTGGAGATATTTCTGGTTGTCACAATTGGAGGGGGAGGTGCTACAGGCATCTAATGGGTAGAGGCCAGAGCTGCTGCTATATATCCTACAGTGCATAAGACAACCCACAACAAAAACCTTTCGGGCCCAAAGAATCAAGAGTGCCCATGTTGAGAAACTTTGAGTTATGCATACATACATTAAACTTTTTTTTAACTGCAAGTATTAGATGATAAATATCAAATGAGTAATACAGAGAAGAGAAAGATTATTCTAGACTGAATTGGTTAGGGGAGGGATCATGAAGGAAGTGGAGTTCAAGCTGAAGTGTCATGTCACTCCTTTGCTCATAACAGAAGAAACCCTGTTACCTCTCTGACCTCACCTCTTACCACTCTCCCCATCGCCCCTCCACAGCTGATTGGCTTTTGCATTTCCTTGAAAATATCAAGTATGCTTCTATCTCATGGAATTTGTTCTTGTTTTCTCTGATTCAAGTGCCATTTCCCCAGATATCCATATAGCTCACTTCCTTACTTCCTGTACGTCTCTGTTCTGTTCAATCTCTTACTAGAGAGCCTTTCTGTAATCATACTTTTTATAAAATATTAATTCCTGTTCCCTCCACTTTCTTTCCCTTTACTATGTTTTTTGGTCTCCCTAGCAAGGCTATACCCGGCCCAGACCAGACACTAAAGAATTCTGTACGGAATGAGTAAATTGGTTAAACATATTAATAGCGGCAGGATTTTTTAACCCAAGCAATGAGAAGAAACTTGAGGGTAGGACCCTGACTACAGTTATCCTTAGTGGCCTAAAACAGTGCCTGCTTCATATGGAGACTTCATAAACAATGAATAATGAATGATAAAATAGAGAGCCAAAGGAAATTAATATAAAGAAAATTAGCTCACAACTATCTTTCAAAGTATTCTTAGAACAGTTACTTCCTTCTGTGTATACTGGTACATCTAAGCACATCTGATAAATATTTTAACCTTAATTTTCACTATTCTTACCAGCTTTTTCACTTTACGTTCATTCCCGATATATGACTTGCATTAAACAAACGAAGTTTCTGAAATCTTTATATTAAAATTATGTGCATTTTAAGACGTCTCATCTAAAGGTAGCCCTTTACAATTCAATTCTAGTTCTCTATTTTCATTTGCACTTAAACACTAATTCACCCACCCTACACTCAGGGAACCACTACAGATAATTATGCTAATGCTAATCGCAATAGAAGCTAATGTTTATTGAGGATTTTTTGTGCTAGGAACCGTCCTGGAGGCTGCGCATACATTATCTGGTTTTGTTCATACTACAGGAAACCCATGTTATTACATTAATATATATTAATCAACTCTAAATTACTTTCTGTTCCTGGCGCAAAGCCCAAACCCCCAAACTCCTGAGCACTGACTCTGCACCCCGATTCTTGCCATTTTCTCTTTTCCCTTGCCTCTAAGCATCCTCCTTTCCAGGGGAGTCGCAAGTGCTCCTCCCCCTCTCTCTTTGAGAACCATGACAACCACCGATTCCCCCTCCCCTTCCCCTGACATCCCTCCCCAAGACTGCAACCCCGCCGGCACAAGGTCGGACGACCTGCTACGGAATTCGCGCGTGTGACTGCCTAGTAACAGTGTCTCGAGTCTGAAGCGCACCGAACCAGAGGCAGGGTGTGAGAGCTGGCGCGCGCACGCGCGCGTAAAGTCTTTGCAGCTTCGCTACGCGGGCGGAGCTTTGCCTGTCAGCAGGGGCAGAGTAGCGATCGTCGCCAAAGCGCGCGGTTTTATTTCTCTCAGCTTTGGAAGAGGCAAACTAGCTTTTGGTAGTGAAGCGGGTACGCAGTTATCCAACAATGTCTGGTGAGTCAGGACAGCCTGAAGCTGGTCCCTCACATGCAGGGACAGGTTGGCCGAACCCTGAGAGAAATCGAGCTGGGGTCCCGGGAGGGGTGATCCGAAGAGCTGGTGCCCAAGGGCGCAGGTCCTGGATCCAAAAGGTTCTTGAACAGATTATGGACTCACCTCTCCAGTGTGTCACCCCCTCGGAGGTGGTGCCTGTCACTGTGCTGGCCGTCCAAAGGTACCTGTTAGAGGATGAGCCACGGGACACGGTGCCCAAGCCTCCCCTTTATTGCTATGATGTGACTATCTCAGACGGGGTGTACCAGGAGAAGTGCTATCTGGACCCCAGCTTGAACTCTCTCGTATATCAAAATATTCTTAAAGTTGGCATACAAATGAGAGTTTCCAGAGTCTCATGTCTTTACAATGAGAAAAGGATAGGCCAGGGGATCCTGTGCTTAGGTAATGTCCACTGTGGGGAGACCTCAGACACTATTTCTTTAGAAACTCCCTTCAGAAATAGAGCGCACGAGGAGAAACCAGAGAGGCCTTTAAGAGGCGGGAAGAGTCATTACTTGGCGCTGTGGAATAACGAAGATCCGTATGGAGATATCTGGTTAACAGACAAGCAACCTGAGGAACTCAACTTTAGCGGTAAGTGTTTGGAAAGAATGGCAGAGGGTTTTTAAAAATAGTTTTCAGGAGCTTGCTTGAATGGTAAAAGAAATGAAAATGCTTTTGTATTGTTAATTGCAAGCCAGGAGTGACAGGTCGACAAGTTTTCTTGAATGACCCAGGGATACTTAATGAAATTTGCACAGCCCGTGGTTTTTGTTGGTTTTTTGTTTGTTTCTTTGATTGCAAAAGTGGCCAATTCAGGAAGTGTCTGACTACATCTTAAAATTCAGTCTGGCATATGTACCGATGTGGGAGTCAGTATTACTCATACGTTCTTTACATGTTTGATTGTGGTGGAATTAATCTTCATTTTATTCCCAATCCAGTTGTGGAAATAGTACGTTGTGACGGTTGAAGAGCTTATAGATTTTAATTTAGTATAAAGGTTGTAAAAATTTGCGTTTTACATGTTTTAATCTTCATTCGAAAAGGATGTTCTGTGATGTATTCCTTAGCACTTTACATTGATTGAAATGCTGTGTAACAATTATGTAAATATCACGATTTAAATGTGTAGTTTTATGGGAAGGCTTGGCGTTCTCATTTTCTTGTTTCTTATTACTCACCACAGACAGTACTGATCTGAGAAGTTCAATTTTTCTGTATCAGAAGTAGGAAGTTAACCTGAAAACACTAGCTTGTCATCAGCAACTGCTTGTCAATTACGTTTCTTCTCTAAGAGATGAAATTAAGGGGAATGATAGTACTGTAGGCATGAACACATTTGAAATGGGGAAAGAAATAAAATGCAAAAAGTAAAATAAGAGAAAGTACTGGAAGGACAAAGATTATAATTTTCTGCATTACTGCTTTTCAGTCCTTTTAAAAATGTTGTTGTCACAATACTAAATCATAGATAATCTTGCTGTGATGTGTAAGAGCAACAAACTTGAAAGTAAAAGGATAACTAGCTCAAAAAAACAATTATAGTCACATCCAGTTAAAGATGTTATAGCAATGTGTAGGCAAGGATGTCTTAAATAACTAAATTTTAAAAGCAAGATAACTATTTCTGGGATTTAAAAAAATGGGATGATTTTATCTCAAGCGTGAAATAAGGCAGTAGTGCATTATTACTCTAAATATTGATTACTTTAATTTTTAGAATTGAATATGTAAATGAAAAATTTGTGTCCTAAAGAAGAGTTGAGGGGATTAATACTTTGTGTCTATTTTGTCATACTATCTATTCATTAAAACCATATTTATATTACAAAAGGTAATGTCTGTGTGCCAAAATAAAACCCAATCTGTATATTTAAAAGCATATTGTGTTAGAAATATATGACCCAAGTGTAGTAAAATGTTAGTGATAAAATCTAGGAAGTGATCATATTGATGTTCACCGTAAAATTTGTTCAATTTTACTGTATGTTTCAAATAGTCAATAATAAAATATTAGGGAGAAGTGAAAGACCTCTTTCGCCTTCCCTGGTGCCTTCACTTTTCCTCTAAAAATCCCAAACTGTCAGTAGTTTGGTGTGTATCTTTGAAGAAAACAAAAGGAAGTAATGTCTCATTGTGTGATTTGCTATTTCCACTAAACACATCTCAGGCATCTTTCCTGTACATCTGTACATACAATATTTCATAGCATGGGTGTGTCGTAATTTGTGTAATCATGCCCATGTGAATAGGTAATTTGTAATTTGGGGCACTTATTAGTTTTTTAGTATTAAATACAATGCTAAGCATCATTAGAATGTACACACATTTTTATTTACTATGTTCAAGTATTGCTATTGAACGGCTTCCTCTAGTGAAATTGCTGCCTTAAAGGGTATTTAATTTTTTTTTAATTTTGTGGATATAGACAAATTATCTCCTGAAAAGGTTGTACAAATTTACATTCACCAGCATACATATGAGAATGCCCATTTCTCCATATCTTACTATTTTAAAATATATCTTTTGTCATTTTTCTAATTAATTTATAGAATTTCTTTGCTAAGGAGTGTTAAAATTTTGTCTGCAAATTGTTTTCTTGCAATCTATTCTTTTTCTCTTAACTTTGTTTATGGTACACATTCGTGCTTTTGAAACTCTTCATTAATGTTTACCTTGTACACAGTAAAAAAAAAAAAGTTTTAAAAATACAGCTTGATAAATTTTCATATACATATATACCTGTGTAACCACCACCCCCCTCCCTTCAAGATATAGAATATTTCTATATCTTGTTACCCCAAAAGTCTCTCTCATGCCTCCTCCTGGTCAGTACCCTATCTGAAAGGTAACACGTATTGTGACCTCAAGGATAGCTTTAAAAAGTAGAAGTTAGCCTGTGCCACACCCTCCTGCCTAAATCTCTCAGGTGGCTCCCTATTGCATTTAGACAGCAATTCAAACTCTACCGGGTCTGCAAGGCTGTACATCAGAGGATGGCGAACTTTCTGTAAAGAGCCAAACAGTAAATCTTTTTGTCTTTCGAAGACATATAATCTCTGCCACAACCCTTCACTTTTGCCATTGTATATAGAAAGCAGCCTTAAGCAGTATGTAAATAAATAGGTCTGGCTCTGTTGCAATAGAACTTCATTTACAAAAACAAGCAACAAGCAGGATTTGGGCTTATAGGCTATATAGTTTGCCAACCCCCTGCCCTACAGAATCTTTTACTCACCACTCTAATCTCTAACCCCTCTCTTCCACCATTTTGTTCTAGCAACCAGCCTTCTTTTTGATCCTCAAACCTCCAGTCTTTTTCCTGCACCTGCTTTTTCCTCTTTCTGAAAAGTTCCTTTCCATCCTCCAGTTTCAGCTCAAATAAGAACATATTAAAAATACCTTTTAAAATAAATATTTCTTCCCCCATTTATTCTTATTATATCACCCTGCAAATGCTCAAATGCTCTTCATAGAATCATAGCATTCTGAAATTATTTTCTTTAGCTGTTTTTCTTTTCCCCCCTACCTTTTTAATAAGATCCACGACTCTTTTTTTCCCCCTGTGGGCCATATCTTATAGCTAGAATAATGTCTGGCACATAGTAGGCATTCAGTATTTGTTGAATAAAGGAATGAATGAAATAATTTGATGGTTTTACTAATGTTGAGCCACTTTCGAATTCCCACTTGGTCGTGATTATTTTTATATCTGTTTACTTAAGTTAATTTGGTCTATAGGTTTCGTTTTAGTTTTTGTTGATTTTTGTGGGAGAGTATTTTTTCAATGCAATTTTTATATTGAGTTAATATTAGCCTAGTAGAATGAGTTGGAAAGCTTGCCCGTCTTCCTGTGCTTACAGGAATTATAGGTTCATTAAAGGTTTAGTAAAATTCTCCTCTAAAACTATCTGAACCTCGTGTCTTGGGCCAGGATTGGGGGTTGAGTGGGATGACTCTTGCAATTTCTTTTAGAGAAAATGATTAAACTAATAATGCTTTTTCAAGAGCCCACTTTTGAGAGTTGGTAATTCGCTAGGGAAACTCATTTCACCTAGATCTCAAAGTTGTACGTAGTAATCCATGTTTTTTTACCTATCTTGTCAATTATGACTCCTTTCACAATCTTCTTGTTTGTGTGTTCATCTTTTCTTATGATCAGCCTTACCAGAAGTTTACCTATTTTATTGTTGGCTTTTTTAAAGACACTTGGTTTTGCTAATAACAAAATCTATAGTGAGGAGATGTTTTCTACTTAATTTCTGCTATCATCTTTAATTTCTTCTATATACTTCCTGTGTTCATAGTTTTCTTGTACTACTTTCTTGAGTTGACTGCTTGGTGCATATATTTCCTTGTTTATTTCCTCCAAAAGCATTTAAAATTCTGAAATTTCCCATGGGTATTGCTTAGGCTGCATCCCCCAGGTTTGGAAGTACAGAGATTTTATTGTTACTCATTATTCATATTTTCTTATTTTATCTTGTTCTATTCTTGTATTTTTGCATTATTGAATTCTTGTAGTTATTTTTGAAATAATTACACTCCAGCCCAATTGTCTTCTTTAGTATTTTCCATCTTTCAAATCCATTTAAAAAGTGACGGAAGTGATTTAAACAACTATATTGGAAACTAGCTGTTGTGATAACTTAATGTGCATCAATTCATTTTGATTATATACTTTCATTACCTTTCTGTATTCTGCTTAGCTTTTTGGGGTCTAAATTTAACTGATATTTTCAAACTTTGGGGGTCTTCTCTGCCATTTCAAGTGAGAATTTTACTAAGATGGTAAAATCTTTAAACCCCTCTCTTTTATTTTCTTGGCATGCAATTGATATTTCTTTTTTATTTTATCCCTCCCTTCCTTCCTTCCTTTCATTCTTTCTTCCCTCTTTCTCTCTCTCTCTCTTTCATTCATTCTTTCTTTCTTCCTGACAGAGTCTCATTTGTCTCCCAGGGTGGATCACTGGCACAGATCTTGGCTCACAGCAGCCTTTACCTCCCTGGTTCTCCAGCAACGATTCTCCTGCTTCAGCCACCTGAGTAGCTGGGATTACAGGCATACACCACCACACCGGCTAACTTTGTATTTTTAGTAAAGATGGGGTTTTGCCACGTTGACCAGGCTGGCCTCCAACTCCTGACCTCAGGTGATTCACCCACTTCAGCCTCCCAAAGTGCTGGGATTACAGGTGTGAGCCATCATGCCTGACTCCTTTTTGCTTCTTTAATCTCTGAACATTTAGAAAAAGCTTATTAGGCTTAAAGTTTATTATTATACCAGGTTTTAAAAAATGTAATTTGCATATTCCGGAGTCTTATTTTTGATCTATTTTATTTGCTCTTTTATCTGAGAGGAATATTGACTTCTCTCTATGATGATGATAGTTTTATTTCTCCTTATATTTCTAAAAGGTTTTGCTTTAGATGTTACTATAACGTGTACAGTTTCATAACTGATTGATTAATATATTGTTGGTGAGTTTTACACTTATGAAATTTGCCTCTTTGTCCCTTTTGCCTTGAATTCTATTTTTCCTGACAGTAACGTTTGCCACTTCCGCAGTCTTTCTGGTAGCATTTTAGGACAATGATTCTCAAACGTGAGTAGGCATGCATATCACTTCAAGAGTGCCAGTCAGAAAAATAACTTAAATGCTTCCTAACTCTAAGAATTCACAAATAACATCAAGAAACACTGCAAAGAATGAATGGGGCAAAAATGAGCAATTGGAATTGGAGACAAATAAGCATTCAGATACTGACAGTTTCAAATTACACTTACAAAAATGAGAGAAAAAAAATTAAGCAGAAAAAAAAAAGATTTGGAAAAGGTTGCAAATATAAAGAATACACCAAAACTTAAACAAATTATTAAAGCAGTATGTTTGAAATGTTGAAGCAAAAAAGAAATGCCAAGAAAATAAAAGAAAGGGACTTAAAGATATTACTGTCTCCATAAAATTCTCACTTGAAATGGCAGAGAAGACTGCAAAAAGCTAAACAGAACACATGAAGGTCATGAAAGTATATAATCAAAATGAATTAATGGCACAATAAATTATCACAACATCAGTTTTCAACATGATTGTTTAAATCAGTTTTGCCGTTTTTTCTTTTTTAAATAGATTTGAAAGATGGAAAACACTAACAAAAGGCCATTAGCCTGGAGTGTAATTATTTCAAAAATGACTACTGTAATTCAATAATACAAAAATAAAACAAGACAAAATACAGATTGCTCAGCATCATTCCCAGTGTATGATTTATTAGATCTGGGGTAGGGCCCTAGAATTTACATTTCTAACATGTTCACTGGTGTTAATGATGCTGCTGGTACAGAGATCACACTTGGAGAACCACTGGCAAGCCGGATGCAGTGGCTCACGCCTGTAATCCTAGCGTTTTGGGAGACCCAAGCAGGCAGATTGCTTGAGTACAGGGTCCACGTCGAGACCAGCCTCGGTCCAGACCAGCCTGGATGAGCCAAGGCAACATGACAATACTCCGTCTTTAATAAAAATACCGTAGTCCAGGTGTCCTGATTTGTGCCTGTAATCCCAGCTACTTGGTGGGAGGGTGATGAAGGGGGGAGCCTGAGTCCAGGAGATTGAGGCTTCAGTGAGCCTTGATCATGCCACTGCACTCCAGCCTGGGCCAACAGAGTGAGACTCTGTCTCAAAAATTAAAAAAAAAAAGAGAGAACCACTGACCTTAGTGCATGCTTGTCCATCCCTTTATTTCCATTTTGTTTTAGGGTTGTTTCTTTTAAAAAGTATATAGCTAAGACTCTGCCTTTTGAACAAAACCAGTTATTTTTCTTCTAAAATATCAATTTAATTTATCTATATTTAATGTGAATAATGATGTTTGTGCCTGTTCTTGAAATTTTTATGTATAAAATATATCATCTTATATGTCTTTCTTACTTTTTCAGGATTAAAATATTCTTTTTCTTCTAGTAGTTTGGAAGTTATACATTATATTTGTATTCTCCTAGACTTCTAGTGGTTATTCAATGTTTTTGAAAAAAAATTTGGGTATATAGTAGGTGTATATATTTATGGAGTACATGTATTAATATTTTAACAAAATTATTTAAACTTACATGTCTGTTTCAGTCTCCAGAATTATTCTGAATATATAATATACTCCAAATGAACAAGAGAAGACATTTAGGACTCTATCTGATCATGACACAGTTGTCTTTGAGCATGCTGCTATATTAAATTTGAAGTATTGTATTTAGGACTTTTGCCATCATAACTGATTTTAGTTTATAGTTTTCTTTCTTGTACTATTTCTGTTGGAATTTTTCAGGATTATTCTAAGTTTATAAAGTTAAGTGGTACAATTTCTATGCTTTATTGGGCTCTGGGACAATTTATAGCTCAGGGAAAGAGCTATTCTTTGACATTTGTTAGCCTTTTCTTGTAAAACCACGTGAACCTGCTCCCAGTTTTGGAAGCCATCATTAGTGAACTTTTTTTCATTTTCTTCCATAGGTAAAGACACAGTTTAGTTTTGTTTTGCTTCTTATGGCAATACTGGTAATTCATATTTTTCTAAGAGATTAACTATGTCACTGATATTTAAAATTTACTGATATAAAATCATATATAATAGTCTTTTAATAATTTTTCTTTGTATGTATAGTTGTTTACATTCTGAGTATTACATCTTTATTTTCTTTTTCATGATTAGACTTGTCAAAGATTTACCTTTTCATTAATTTTTCCAGAGAATTGAATTGATCAATGCAGTTGGGTTTTTTTTTTTTTTTTTTTTTTTTTTTTTTTTTTTTTTTTTTTTTTTTTTTTTTCTTTAATATTCATTCCTTCTTCATTCCTTCAATTTATTCTTCTGCTATGATTTTTACAGTATGGTCCAGGGACCTCTAGTGGTGCCCCAAGACATTTTTAAGGGATTCATGAGGTCAAAGCTATTTTCACAGTACTAAGGCTTTCCTCACCTTTTTTCACTCTTATTCTCTCACAAGTGTACTGTGTAGTTTTCCAGAGGCTAAATGATGTGTGACACCGAAGCCAACTGAATATCAAAGAAGATATGAGTATCCACCTGTCATTTATTAAGCTAGATACTAACAAGGTTTGCAGAAATGTAAAACAACACCACGCTTCTCACTGCATTATTTTTTGGTTTTGGAAAATACAGTCATTTTTTTCAAAAAAATATGTTATTTGTAATTATACATATTAGTTTATTACTGTTATTTTTAATGAACTGATAATTTAAAAAATTCTTAGTCTGCTTTATAGTGCAGTAAAATGCTCTTCAGGCTGGCAGCAGTGGCTCACACCTGTAATCTCAACACTTTGGGAGGCTGAGGCAGGCAGATCACTTGAGGTCAGGAGTTGGAGACCAACCTGGCCAACATGGTGAAACCCCGCCTCTACTAAAAAATACAAAAATTAGCCGGGCGTAGGGGTGCACGCCTGTAGTCCCAGCTACTTGGGAGACTGAATTGCTTGAACCCAGGAGGTGGAGGTTGCAGTGAGTCAAGATCACACCACTGCACTCCAGCCTGAGCAACAGATTGAGATTCCATCTCAACAAAAGTAAAAAAAAAGCTATTCAAGACCTTCAATAATTTTTAAGAATGTATAGAGATCCTGAGACCAAAACGTTTTGAGAATCACTGTTCTATTGCATATTGAATATCCAGTTTATTTATTTTCATTATTTCTTTTTTGTTAATGAACACATTTATTTCTATGAATTTACACAAATTCTTCCTTGTCTATAGACAGCCTCTAATTCTTTTTTGGATTTGAGAGATAAAATGTGTATTCTGTGAAGTTGGTGAGTTAAAAACCCAAACTGGGAAAAATGTTAACCAGAAAGACATCTGCTTACACTTAACTCTCTGCACCTTATTATAACAGAAACAGAGGCTCTTAGAACTCTAGTTTTACAACTATGTAGCTCTTGAATTTATTTCAGATGATAAAGGAGCTGGACGTGCCTTCATTGATCAAGAGTATTCCGTTGATCAAGACAATTCAAAGCTCATCTGAGATTCATCTGACATTAAAATGAAATCACTTAATTATATTAGATCAAATGTTAGGACCTGTGATTCTGGGCTAGTAATTTACTGTATTGGGAGAATCTGGAAGGAAAGTTACAGAGAAAAATTGTGTGTGTTTTTTGTGGTATAGGCATAAATATATAATACCACTTAAATCCTTATTATAAAGAAATTACAAGTGTGATTTTCGTGTCAAAAGTGTTGACTAGGTAAAACATTATGTTAAAAAAGTTAGAAATGAAGGGAGCCTTAGCAAAATAAATATTGGTAATAATGCAAATTCAAGTCTTAATAGTTGAGACTGTGGGCTGTGAGAAAGAAAAATGTGGAGACAGTTGCAGATGAAACCTCTCTTAATCCAAGGAAGACTACATCATGATTACAAATTAATTCTTTAAATTGATGAATAGCTTTTAAGCAGTTTTTTAACTTGCCAGCAAGCCTGCTGATTAAAATGTTTCTAAGTAAATCATATGGCATATGAGAAGATAGTAAGTGCTATGTAGAAAAATAAAGTGGAATGGGAGATAAGTAAAGGGGTCAGTTTTTAACAGGATAGTTAGGGATAATATCACTGAGAAGATGACCTTTGAGCAAAACTTGGAGAGGAGGGAGAAAGTCACTTGCATATCTAAAGGGAAGACAACAAGTGTAAAGGTCCTGATACAGGCTCATGTCTGGTGTATTTTGGGGAGATGGAATTTATACGTATGAAACTGAGGTGGAGGCAATACAAAAAAGTGTAATAAAACAAATATATATAGATACAGATTTTGAGACAGGATCTCAATCGCTCAGGTTGAAATGCAGTGGTGTGATCATGGCTCATTGCAGCCTGGCTGAAGTGGTATGAGCACAGTTCACTTCAGCCTTGCTGCAGTGAGCTCAGCTGCCTGGACTCAGGTGATCATCCCACTTCAGCCTCTAGAGTAGCTAGAGCTATAGGCACATGCCACCACTCCCAGCTACTTTTGTCTTTTTGGAGAAACAGGGGGTTTTGTCATGTTGCCCACACTGGTCTTGAACTTCTGAGCTCAAGCAAGCCACCAGTCTCGGCCTCCCAAAGTGCTGAAATTATAGGCGTTAGCTATCGTGCTTGGCTTAATTCTATAAATTAAATATATAAGTGCTTAGTAATGGGAAAAACATTCCATGACTTTGAGGTCTTTTTTTTCACAAAATATCTTATGAGAGGTGAGTTTAGATCCAGGTTTTCCAGGAAGTTATTAAATGATTTGGTAAGATGGAAGGCATTCTAGATGGAACAATGTGTTAGTCAATATAGGTTTACCTATGTTCCAGGCACACAGTAAGCCTTATATATATTTCAGCTGTTAATATTAGGGATCAAATGTAGTTTATGTGAGAGAGGTATATAGACTTAGCTGGCAGGGTTTAGCTGGCAAGGAGTTGCTTTAGGTATGATTGGGCTACTATTTTTAACTACTAAAATAGATCTTTGAAGTTACCATTACAAGTTAAACAGGATTTCTTTTCTCTTTTTTACATTCTAGATACCAAAATAATTTCCCTTTCTCACCTTGAAATGACCTGGGCTAACAGAAGAAATTTTCCTGCATTGCTTGTGAGGATCATACATAAATCAAAACTGCGATACTATGGGAAACCTGATAAAAAGATGATTGAACCATACCAGGTACAAGTAATGATAAGATATCATATGTTCATTTAAGGTTATAAATTATAACTTACACACTTAATAGTACGATAACCTGTTCATTTAAATAGCATAAGTCACTTCAATGTAATTTTAAAATGTACATAAATATATGTTGTATTTTTCTGCATAATTTATTGTAAATAAGAAATTATTTCTGTATTGGTGCCCTTTATTTCCCTGATCTAGGTGGTCTCCTTCCCACCTTTTTATTTTCCTTCAACTTTTTCTTCTCAACTATGCTTTCTGCACCACCGTATAAACATACTCTAGCCTCCCATTTTAGAAAGAAAATAATAGTCTCCCTTGGCCTTATGACTCTTTTATTCCCTATCTCTTTCTCTTCACGTCAGCTTCTTGAAGAAGTAGTCTACACTAGATGTTTTTACTTTCTTACCTCCCATTTCTCAACACAATTAGTTTGGCTTTTTTCCTTAGCTTATCATTCACTAGTAACTCTAACTGTCAAATCTGTGTGATACTTTTCTATTGTCTTGACTCTGTGCTGTATAATGCTCATGAGCTCTACTTTCTTGATATGTTTGTGTTCTGTTTTTTTCTTACTTAATATTATACTGTATTTTCCCATATCAAGAATTATTTTACATATTTCATTAAACTTTTCTTATAAAAGTGTACATGCTTATTGTAGGGAATTTGGAAAATGTAGAAAGCTATTTGAAGATCTTACCACTCAGAGAGAGCCACTGTTAACATGGTGTGTTTTATTCCCTTTCTTGTGTGTGTGTAAATCACATATATACACATACATAAGCATAAACTATATTTACATATACGTATCTATTATATTTATATCATAAATATAACATGTGCATATGTATAGGTATCATATATTTCATGTAACTATGTATGTCATATATCATATGAAATTTTCTTCCCTGAACCTGGAAACCATCATTCTCAGCAAACTGACAGAAGAGCAGAAGATCAAACACCGCATGTTCTCACTCATAGGCGGGTGTTGAACAATGAGAACACATGGACACAGGGAGGGGAGCACTACACACTGGGGTCAGGTGGGGGGAAATAGCGGAGGGACGGTGGGGGGTGGTGAGCTGGGGAGAGATAGCAAGGGGAGAAATGCCAAATGTAGGTGATGGGGAGGAAGGCAGCAAATCACACTGCCACGTGTGTACCTATGCAACAATTTTGCATGTTCTTCACATGTACCCCAAAACCTAAAATGCAATAAAATAAATAAATGGGAAAAAAAAAGAAATTTTCTTTAAAAATGGGAACTATATTCTGAATACAATTTTGTATTATTTCACATTTTCTTAAATATTTGCTCTTATCACTAAAAATTTTTCATTCATAACTGTTTACAGTTATGAAGTTTTAGCACATGATATCATAAATTATTCAGTCATTCCTTGATTTTTTTTTTTTTGGCCTTCTCATTGTTGCAATACTTTCCTCCCTGATTTTTAAACTCCACTTATTTGTTGCCTTCCTGCCTCTTTGTGTCTTCATCATTTTGTCCCTGCTTGCCTCTCCAGTCTCATCTCTTCCTGGGCTTTCTATGCCTCATAATAACCAAATTGCCCTGCCTGGAATTTTCTAATGGTAATCAATTGTTTTCTACTTTTCATACCTCTACTCATGTTACTTCTTCTGTCTAGAATGCTCTTCCTCTCAATTCTCATCAGATTGGCAAAGCCATCTTTAAGATTCAGTTCAGTGCTTACCTTTGATTTACATCTTTCCATGTATACCCATATACCTAGTCACTAAGGAGAATCAGCTACATGCTATTCAGGACCCCACTATATGCCCTTACATAGGTCTATCAGAGCATGTATAACCCAGTTACACATATCTGTTAATAGATTTGCTAACCTTACTCTACTGTGAGCTCCCTGACTGTAGGAAAGAAGTATTTTATAGTGATTAAGAGTGCACTTCCTCTAGTCATATGAACTGAATTCAGGTTTTGGCTCTGTTTGCCATTTCTTAGCTTTATGATATAGGGAAAATTATCCTTTTAAAGCCTCAGTTTACTCATCTGTAAAATAGGGATACTAATTGTACTTACATTACAGGGTTGATGCAAGGATTGAATTAGTTAATATAAGTAAAGGATTTACCTATGTTCCAGGCACATAAGTCCTATATATATTTTAGCCATTATTATTAGGGATAATGTTTGATTCATCTCTTCATTCCAGTGCCTAACACAATGTCTGGAGGAGGGATCCAGTAAATGTTTAATGAATAAAGGAATGAATTACCCAAAATGTGTATTCATCATTAAGAGAAAGGGTCTGAGAAAATGACATCGTTATTTAAGAAGAAATTAAGAATTAGAAACCACTTTAATGACTGCCTTTTAGGCAGAACTGAAGTTGTCTGTCACTGTATTTTAACACCGAGAAAAACTCCAACAAATACTTTCTACCTCAACAGATTTCTCTATTTTAACTATACTCAGAGTCAGCAATAATGCATACTTGTTCTAACATTCCCCTTTCTGATAGCATAATTTCTCAAATAGTATCTTAGAAATGATTTTCATGTCTTATGTACCAGCCTCGTGTATTGCTATAAATAAATTAATGTAACCAGGGTATTGATGGCATTGTGCCCACTCAATTATATGTTTATCTAAAGTTCTCAAATACGAATATCAAAGCCATCCAACAACTCAAATAACCAAGAATGATGTCAAAATTTTCACGTAAAATTTCTAACATGTAATTTGTCTCATTGATTTGACAAACATATTGTGGGATCACTCTGTAAGGCACCATACTAAATACTATGGAGGAATCAAATATAAATAAGATTTGGACCCTCAGAGTTTCGGTCACACAGTAAGTTAGTAGTACATTTAGTACTCCCACGGATCTGGTGGCCGTCTCTTCTTTAGATTACCAATATTAGCAGATTTGACAACTGAATCATTTTTAATAAATAATTAAAATTTAAATGTTGTTTTCCATCACTCTAAATGATCACAGATAATATGCTATATACCATCTATACATAAAAGTGACAGATATGTATGTGCTTTTACTCTTTTTTTCTAGACCTTTTTGGAGGTTGCTGACAGTTCAGGCACGGTGTCAGTGATTATGTGGAATGCCCTGTGTCCTGAGTGGTTTAAAAGTTTGCGGGTTGGTTTAGTTCTTCTGCTTCAAGATTATTCTGTTAAAAAGAGTTATCCATTCAGAATGCAGCCTGTCCCCGTGGATCCACATATCAAACTAATTTCTACAATGGGTTAAGTATTCAACAAATTTGTTATCTTATGGCTGTTTTATTTATGTAAATTTGCAATATACCATATTAGGAAAAAGACCATAAAAATTACTGAAACTGTTACAACCTAATGAACCTTTAAATTTCTTTGTTCATAAGATTTTCAAGCAATCACATAACCTAATAAATATACCTGTTTATTATTTCATTTATTAAGAAAAATCATCTGTGATATTTATTGTTGATTGAAGAATGAGCTCCACTTAGGTTGTACTTATTTGGTTTTCTTTTACTTTTGGTCACATAATACTAAGTTAATAATGAATATATTTTGCAGTTACTACTAGGTGCTATCTCAAAAGGACTTCTGTTAACTTTTGTATTGAAATAATTTCAAACTTACATAAAAGTTGAAAGAATGGTATAGAGAATTCCCATATACCCTTTACCCATATTCAACAATTACTAAGATTTACCTTTGCTTTATCATTTTATCTCTCTCTTCATATATATATATATATATATATATACACATATCAATACATACACACACACACACACCCATACACACACACACATACATACACACGTATGTATATATATTCCCTGTGATCCAGTAAGAGAAAGTGGCAGCCATCATACATACCCCTTTAAGCCTAAACACTTCACTAGTATTTCAGTGTATATTTCCTAATAACAAGAGTATTCTGTTACATAATCTGAGTACAATTACCAAAATCGGGAAATTTTAAATTGATACAATACTAATATCTACCCCATAATCAGTATTCAAATTTTGCCAATTTCTGCAATCTTGAAAGGGCTTTTCCTAATTAGTACTGATATCTTGACATCTCAAATATTTTTGAACCATTAAAATTAATATATTAAATAATTGTTTTTAGATATGAACATGATTTTTTTCATTTTCATTTTTAAGAATTATAGATTACATTGCTTAAGTTTAAATACTGTTTTTGGTTTATAATAGCTTTATTCTGAACCTGAATTTCTGTGTATTCTAAATTTCCCAGCTAATGCCATTTAGCTTAATTACTTAGAGAATATTCAGATAAAGGTAGCAATTGTTCATTGTTTTCTTAAATATGTGTTTATTTGCAAAAACCTTATATGATTATTTACTAAAATCTTAAGCATTTTGCAGACATTGGTCAGATCTCCCTAGATGAAGAAGTTATTACCTAGATAGTCTGGTACACATAATCTATTATCTCATTAGTTGTTGCTATAGAAAGGTGAGGAACTAAACTGATAGAGATATTGTGACTTATTAAGAAAACACGATAAAAGTTGGTGAGAGGATGCTAATTTACAACACGCTACCTCTGCTATATAGCACTATAGGACCAGTTTTCATAATGGAAACTCTCTAAGGTATGAGAAAAAATTTATTCTTTCAACTAAGTAATTGCAGATACAGAAATTATTTTTTAAATGATAGCCTTGGTGAGAATATATTTAAAATGCATATTTTGATATTTAAAAGAGTTTTACTTCTTATTAATGTTAGCAGCAGTCTCTATTTTCTCCCTCATATTTTTGATAAGTAACAGGACTTTGCCCTATTTTTCAGGAAGCAATAGACTATTTATATAAAGCGCTAAGTAGTAAATATTTTGGCTTTCCAGGCCATATGGTCTCTGTTTCAACTTCTCAGCTCTGCCTTTGTAGACTGAAGGCAGCCATATGTATGTAAAGGAATGGCTATGGCAATATTCCAATAAACATTTATTTACAAAAACAGGCAGCCATCTGCAGCCTGTAGTTTGCCTAGCCTACATGTATCAGTAGATTGCAATTCTGGCTGTATATTGGAATCACTTGGAGAGCTTTAAAGAACCACTGGTGCCCCACCCTCAAAGATTCTGATTTAATTATTCTGAGAATGGGACCAAGGCATTGCTACGGGTTTAAAACTCCTCAGCTGATCCCAAAGGTATAGCCAAAGTTGAGAACT
The DNA here is from genome assembly GCF_001604975.1 of Cebus imitator. Classification (NCBI taxonomy): domain Eukaryota; kingdom Metazoa; phylum Chordata; class Mammalia; order Primates; family Cebidae; genus Cebus; species Cebus imitator. The sequence continues at coordinate 332,504 of NW_016107504.1, forward strand.
ATGGCTTTATGATCTTTAAAAATTACCTATATGAAACTAATGAGTTTTTTATCCTAGCATTTTCTTCATTTTTAATTGGCAAATAATAATTAAATACATTTATAGGATCTAGTGTAACGTTTTGACCTATGTATATACATCGTAGAAAAACTCAATCAACATATCCATTACCTTACCAACTTACCACTTTTCTGTGGTGAGAACATTAAAAATCTACTAGCAATTTCGAAATATATAATACATTATTATCAACTGTAGTCACCATCCAAGGCGATAGATCCCTAAGACTTATCCCTCCAGTTTGACTGAAATTGTACCCTTTGATCAACGTCTAGCTTTTTCCTATCACTGCCCATTTGCCCTACCCCTCCGCCCCCACCCAGCTTCTGGTAACCACCTTTCTACTCTCTGTTTCTATGAGATTGACTTTTTTAGATTCTTGGAGAACGTTATGCTAATTGAAATAAGCCAGGCAGAGAAAGACAAATACTGTAAGATCTAACTCATAAGTGGAATCTAAAAAGCTGATCCTATAGAAACAGAGTAGAAAGGTGACTATTTATTTATTTATTTATTTATTGAGGCAGAGTCTTGCTCTATCACCCAAACTTGGAGTGCAGTGGTACAATCTTGGCTCACTGCAACCTCCACCTCCTGGGTTCCAGCGATTCTTCTGCCTCAGCCTCTCAGGTAGCTGGGATTACAGGAACACACAAGCACGCCCAGCTAATTTTTATATTTTNATTCTCCTGCCTCAACCTCCCGAATAGTTGGGATTATAGGTGTGTGCCACTACCCCAGCTAATTTTTGTACTTTTTAGCAGAGACGAGGTTTCACCATGTTGGCCAGGCTGGACTCAATCTCCTCACCTCAAGTGATCTACCTGCCTTGGCCTCTCAAAATGCTAGGATTACAGGTATGAGCCACCACGCCTGGCCAGAATGTGATTAATTATCTTTTAATGAGAATAAAGGGCAGTTCTATAAATCATGTTAGGCACAGGAGATGCAAAAAAGTAAGTAATATACAGTTCTACCCTTAAAAATTAGTCTAATGGGGTGACACCTATGTAAGATAAACAAATTATAGTAAAATGAAAGACTAATGACAGTAAACCATATTAAAAATGTAATAATGTAAAAAAAGGAAAAGGAAATGAATAAAAATGTAATTGAAGAAAGAATGAACAGTGAAGTAGGAAAATGTGTTGCATGGGAGAAAGTGTTAAGCAAGGATTAGGAAAAATACCAGTGTAGCTAAAATGGTTTGAGCATTATAAATGAGAAACAGTAGTGGGAGGAGAGTTGGTCAGTAAATGAATAAGGATTTGTGGTACCATCACTGCCTTTTAGGTGTTCATGTTGAAGGAAAACTACTGGGATCATTTATCTTGGTTTATTTTTCATATTTCCACACATAGTTCCAAGTTAGAAGAACAAAGATGTAAATTTTCTTTTTGAGGCAGAGTCTCACCATGTTACCCAGGCTGGAGTATAGTGACGTGATGTGATCTCAGCTCATTGCAACCTTCACCTTCCAGGTTCAAGTGATTCTCTTGCCTCACCCTCCCGATTAGCTGGGATTACAGGCTCCCACCACCACACGAGGCTAAATTTTGTATTTTTAGTAGTTTTGCATATTGGCTGGGCTGGTCTTGAACTCCTGACCTCAAGTAATTCACCCGCCTGGGTCTCCCAAAGTGCTGGGATTACAGGTGTGAGCCACCATGCCTGGTCAATGCAATTTTTTTTTTTAAGATTTAATAAATAGAAGCCTATAAAGATGGAAATTCTATTGCAAAAGAAAGGATATATTATTTGTTGGATGTGTATGGCTTTGCGTATTGCCATTTTGTATATTCTTCTGTATACCATTTACAAAATAGTTCTTAGCTGGCATACAAAAATAATATACCCTTTAAAATCTTGAGACTTTTAGATTGTATTACGTAATGCTTATTGATTGAGATGATAGCATCAAGTATTTTTGGTTTTGGCGGGCAGGGGCTATTTCTTTAATTAGGAACCCTAGCATTTTAGAGTTGGAAGGGAGCTTGAATGTAATTAAGCGATACTATGACAATGAAAGTACTTTGGAATATGCAAACTATGGTACAAGGTAATATTATGTAACACAAACTTTGCTTGCTTATATATGAACAGATTAAAACTCATAAAGGTAAAGTGAATATTTTTTGTCACATGACTAGTAATAGGCAGAACTAAAAATCAAATGTCTTTACCCTGGTTTAAGCCTTGTTTGCTACACAGAAAGTTCTTAGAAAAATATAACGGACCAAGAATAAAAAAACCCAAATAACTTTATAACTATTAAAGGAATTGAATCAGCAGTTTAAAATTTTCCCACAAAGAAAATATCAGGCATACATTATGTTATAGAGAAATTCTACCAAACATTTAGGGAACATATCATTCTAAAACTATTCCAGAGAATAGTCTAAGAAAGTATATTCTCAAACTCATTTTTTGCTACCAATATACCCTTGATAATCAAAACCAAACAAGAATAGTATGAAAGAGAAAAATTGTAAGTCAGTGTCAGCCTTGAACATATAAACATATATAGAGATATCCTGAATGGAATATTGGCAAACTGCATCATGTTAAAAAAAAATCACATACTGTGATGAGGTTGCATTTTTCCTCAGAAATGCAAAATTGGTTTTACATATAAAAATCTGTGTCATCCACCACTTTAACAAATTAGATAATGAGCATCCTAATAGATACACAAAAAGCTTTTGTTAAAATTTTGCAACCATTCATTAATTTCAAAAAGAAAATAACAAGAGAAGGAACCTTCCTTAAACTAAGTAGGGGGCTGAGCATGGTGGCTCATGCCAGTAATGTCAGCACTTTGGGAGGCCAAAGTGGGAAGATCACTTGAGGCCAGGCATTTGAGACCAGCCTGTACAACATAGTGAGACCCTATCTCTACAAATATAAATTAAAAATTAGCCAGGTATGGTGGCATGCACCTGTAGTTCTATCTACTCAGGAGGCTGAGGAGAGAGGATTACTTGAGCTCAGGAAGTTGAGGCTTCAATGAGCCATGACTGCACACCACTACATTCCAGCCTGGGTGACAGAGCAATACCATCTCAAAAAACAAACAAACAAAAACTAATAATGGGTATTTACAAAATCAAAACCAAACAGCAAACACAATTCTTAATGGGGAAAAGTTAGAAACATTCCTTTACAAATGGGGAAAATGGATGCCTCCTATTATTACCATTTCTATTTAATGCTGTACTGGCTATCCTAGCCAGTGTGAGAAGACAAAATGCAGTAAAGGTATAAAGATTTTAAAGAAAAACGCAAAACTTTTTATTACTCGCAAATTAAATTTTCTAGAGAGAAAATCCAAATAACACAAAGTATTAAAAATATGATTTATTATCCTTACCAAACTAATGCAGGAACAGAAAACCAAATACCACGTTCTCACTTATAAGTGGGAGCTAAACGATGAGAACACAAAGAGGGGAAGAGCACACACTGTGACCTACTTTAGAAATCGGAGTGTGAGAGAAGGCAGAGAATCAGAAAAAATAACTATCAAGTACTAGGCTTAGTACCTGGGTAACAAAATAATCTGTACAACAAACCCTTGTGGCATGAGTTCACCTATATAACAAACCTGCACGTATACCCCTGAACCTAAAATAAAGTTTTAAAAATCAAAATTAAAAATAATAAGATATTGGCAAAGCTACAAAAGAAGTCAACTGATTTTGTATATTCCAATAATAGTTAGAAATTATAATTTAAAAACATCATTGACATTGTCAACAATAAGTATAAGATGTCTAGAAATAAATATAAGAGATGTATAAGACCTGTGCAGAGATGAATATGACACATTATTGGAAGACATTAAGAAAGCCTTAAATAAGTAGAAATCAATAAACTGGGTAAAGACTGCGTTTGCCACTACATAATCAATGAAGAATTAATATCCAACATATAAACAACTCTTGCAAATAAATTTTTTAAAGACAAACAATTTAATAAAACAATGGCCAAAAGACCCAGGAGTTTCACAGAAGAGAATTTATGTATGAACCATAGGTATATGAAGTGTTGTTCAATATGATTAGTAATAAGGGAAGTATAAAATAGGACCACAACAAATTGTCATATCACTAGACTGACCAAAAGTACTAAATTTGGCCAGGTGCATGGTCTTACAGAGCCCCTGAGACTCACGTGCTTTGGGAGGCTTATTCTAGAGGATACCTTGAGGCCAGGAGTTCAAGATCAGCCTGGGCAACATAAGGAGACCCCTGCACCATCTCTACTCTACCAAAAAGTAAAAATAAATAGCTGGCCATGATGGCTCTAGCTACTCAGTAGGCTAAAGCAGGAGGATTGCTTAAGCCCAGGAGTTCAAGGCTGCAGTGAGCCATGATTGTGCCACTACACTCCAGCCTGGGCAACAGAGTGAGACCCTGTCTCTAAAAAATAAAATTAAAAGAAAGAAAGAAAAATTAGACAATACCAAGGTTTGGAGAGGATGTGTATCAATGGGAATTTTTACACATTGCTGGTAGAAACACAAATAGTTCATTACTTAAAACGATTAGGGATTATTCAATAGAGCTGAATATTTACATATCATATAATCCAGTGTTTCTACACCTACCTATAATACCTTAGAAAAACACTTGCCTGTGTGCACAGAGAGACATATAAAACAATTTTTTAACAACCCTATGTATAATAGTAAAAACCTGGAAATAATCTGGATGTCCATTAACACAATAATGGATAAATAAATTTTAGTTAATAAATTGTAGTATGTTAACACACTGGAATATTATTCAGCTGTTGAAATGACAAAAAAAAACTGCTACATGCAGCTAGATGGATGCACTTTATTAATATAATGTTGAATGAAAAAATTAGTCATAAAATACTGAATGTAATTCACTCATATAAAGTTAGAAAACAAGGCCCAATAGGATTTTGTTTGGGCAAAAACGTGTAAGTGATAAAACCCTTTTTAAGTTAAAGAAATGAGAGAACACAAAGTTCTCATAGTGTGGTTAAACTATTTAAACTGTGGTGCAGAGATAAGTGGATATGATAATGGAAGTAGAATAACGTTGATAATAGTCTAGTTCTTGAGTTTAGCGGTGGGTTCAAAATGTTCAGTCTACTATTTTGCTGTTTAATATATGCACATGTATATTATGGTGTGTATTAAACAGCATTCTAAAGTACCATATTTGTTTTTCAGAAATCTGTCTGAATCTTCGAGATCCCCCAACAAATATAATTATTGTTCCAGAAAAGCAGGTGAAACCAGAATGGAGACTGCCGAAGTTAAATCACCGATTTACCACAAGGTATAATAGTTTCTTGTAAAATGTCTTAAATACTAATCTTCAGTCTTGGTTACTAAAAAACAATGCATTATAATTTGCTCAAAATCTACCCAGAATTAGGCTATAGCAATTATGTAGATATACATTTTCAAAATAATAATTGTAGAATGCTTTTTCCCTGTTTAAAAATAAAATATCAATTTAATTATTTTACCTTTTTTAGGTCAGAGCTGGATAATATGCCAGAAAATTGTATCTGTGATGTTATTGGCCTTTTAGTTTTTGTAGGAAGGGTCCAGCGGTCAAAGAAGAAAGGTAAGCTTTTAAAATTGAAAATCATAAAAAGGATTTAAGTAAATAATTTGTGTTCATATGTATATAACAGTTACCTTCTTTTTTTAAAAAATATTCTATTTATATAGAAAACCGTGAAGATTTTTGGTCATATCGCTGGATTCACATTGCTGATGGGACTTCAGAGCAACCATTTATAGTGGAACTGTTTTCAACATCGCAGCCAGAAATCTTTGAAAATATATACCCAAGTATGCAATTTTTAACATTTTTATTTTATGTTTGGAAGTAGTAGAATTAACTTTTCAAAAAAATAGAGGAAACTGACTTACAGAAGTGGCATGACATTGAGTTGGCAAATTCGAGCGGTCTGACAGCATGTTTCAATCTTTTCTGTATTAATATCATATTTAGTATTACAGACATTAACAACCATTGGTTGTCTATTCAGAATTAACTTGGGATTGAAACCAGTTTTTCAGAAAACAGGTCCTCTTATCAATTCTCACTGAAAAAAATTCAGACATTAAAAAAAGCTTAAGTTTCAGTAAGACTAAAACATAGGCAATCAATTCAACTTTTTTCCATTTGGAAATTGATTAAGTAGATCCCATTAAAGACATCAAACACTTATATGGCATTAATTGGTAGATGATTGGTGGACTATGTAATTACATAATGACAATGGTAAGTATGATTCCAGTTGAATATTAAATTAATATTAAGTTGGTGGTGTTATTTATACCAGCTGGTGAGTGTTTCACTTTGGCTTACTTCAGCATTGGCTTTCTCCCCCTGGATTCATTCAGGTATAAAATTATTTTTTCCATTAGTTTTATTTACTTGAAAATATTATAGGTTTGTCCTATTACATATTACATATAACAGGTTAGTCTTCTGATCTATTATGGTAAGGAAAAATTATATTTAATACTTTTCAACAGTTTTAGTGAATATTTCCTTATTTAAATTTAGAACATAAAGCTATTTTAGATATGGTATGACATTTTATTATTTTCCAAATGATTACATGAATAAACACTAATTGTTACCTGTGTTAAATGCTTGGCCAACATTGAAGAAACTTTCAATATTTACTACATCCAATTTTTTTTTTTTTTTTTTTTGAGGTGGAGTCTCACTCTGTCACCCAGGCTAGAATGCAGTGCCACAATCATGACTCACTGCAACCTCCACTTCCCAAGTTCAAGAGATTCTCCTGCCTCAGCCTCCTGAGTAGCTGGGACTACAGGCACACACCACCATGCCTGGCTAATTCTTGTATTTTTAGTAGAGACAGGGTTTCACAATGTTAGCCAGGCTGGTCTCGAACTCCTGACATCAGGTGATCTGCCCACCTCAGCCTCCCAAAGTGCTGGGATTACAGGCGTGAGCCACCGCACCCATCCTACATCTATTTTTTTTAAACTAGCAATAAGATAGACATTGTAAAACACCAGGAGACCTAGACACCATATATAGGGCTGTTCTGCTGCCCCTTTATTCTCTATACAAAATAGTATTACACAACTCTGCTTTGTTAGATTCCACCTAGGTTTGTGAGATTAAATTTTAAAAATATATCTGAACTTACCCCAACTTTTGGGGGATAGAACAGAAAGAGAGTTGTGGCCAAACCAAGGCATAGATTTCCAAGACAAGTGTACTATAAACTCTGATATAACTTCTTTTAGGGCATAAGTAATTGACAGTGATTACTTCTGGTGATAATCCCATTGCCTAAATTTAGGTGTGTTTTATTGCCAGTTTCCTTTTTGTTTGTTTGTAACTACTGTAAACAACAAGCTAACAAGAATTTTGGATAAAGATTTCTCACAGAAACTTCGCCAAGCATATATATTCTATTTCTTGTGATAATGTGAAATGTATCCCTCTAAGAAAGGTATATATGGACCTTGGTGAGATTTATTCTACTATAATAGCTGACAGCGGTCACAATTTATTTTCATCTTTTGACCAAGAGTGAAGGAAAAAAATCATTAAATTAATGTTGAGTATTAAGGGGGCTTCAGGGATATGAAGAACAGCATGGTCAAGAGTCTTCTGGAATAATACCAAAATTCTTTGGTAGTAAGACTTTTTTTTTTTTTTTTCCATAAGAAAAGTGAAGAACTAAGGGTGACTAATACTGTGTGTTTACCGTGTATCAGATGCTTATAGATATTTTCTCATTTTGTACTCTCAATTACCTTTTAAAGAGTTAATGTTGTTATAAATTTTCAAGTCAGAAAGCAAAGATCCAGAGGGAGTAAGTAATTTCCTGGATTTCGTGTAGCTAGTACGTGTGAGATCTGCATCTCAGATTTTTAGTGACCATGAATTTAGAATTAGAAGTTTATTTTTTTTATTTATTTTATTGTTGTAAGAACACATAACATGAGATCTACTGGCTTAACATATTTTAGAGGTTTCTTTAATATTCCTATATTAACACCTTTAGCCATTAATACTCTTATGTTTGTAGTTTTTGAAATAAAGGAAAAATTAAGATCATCCTTAATATGAATTAATTCTTACCATTTGAACAGATTTTCTTTCTTTTCATTGCTACAGAATAAAGAACTTAGTAAATATGAGACATAGCAAACGAATTTATAGTTGTGCTCTGGAGAAATTTTTATTCTCAAATAAGAACTTACCTTTGTGTGATTATAAGAATTTACATTTATTTCTTCATATCCTAGTTTGTAAAACCATAGTGTTTTGGCATATAATGAGTTAAAAAAATTTTAAATGTTGGATTAATGAAACTATAATAACTAAATATCCTGTTAGATAAAAGCAATTAATAACTTTTGAAAGTAGTTGAAATCTGAAGACATTATACTCTCATTTTTAGATATTCTTTTTAGCCTATGAAGTTAGCAAGGTGAAAAGAAAATAAATCGATGACATAAGCCCTGTCATTGGCCTTAAAATATAATTAAGATAAATACATGAAAGATAAAAAATGCTTGCATAAGCAAATACAAATCAATAATGTATAGCTCTATCTGGTGGAAGGACTTAGAGTAATTCAGAGTTTAGTGTTAGCTAGGGTTAATCAGTGAAAGTATCATGGAGAAACTAAGCTTTTTTTTTCTCTGCAGAAATTAACTATTCACACTCAGTTGTGTACCCAGTTAAAATGACTTGCACTCTTTATCTGTGCAACAAGCAAATGACTTTAGTTAGGTGCAACTGTTGAACTTTCTGAAAAAAGGGGACTCTGACAAAAAGCAGACTAGTGTGTTAAGTCCTTGTTGCTCCTAGTGTGGTCACAGGACTGGCAGCACTAATAATTGCCTAGGAGATTATTAGAAATGCAGAATCTCAGGCCCCACCCTAAACCTACTGAATCTGAATTTGCATTTTAACAATGGTACCACGTGATGTTTTTGTTCATTAAAGTTTGAGAAGCGATGTGTCAGATCCTGATCTTGTTATGTTCTTTTTGAAAGGCAAAAGTAATTTCATAAGTATTTTTATTTCCCAGTGGCAAATTTTGTGTGTACACAGTTGAAAGTTGTCAGAAATGACAATCAAGTACCTAAACTGCTTTACCTCACCACTACAAATGAGAGTGGAGTGTTTATTACTGGTGAGTAATTTCATTGTGTATTATTAAAAATATATTCTCTCTTCCCAGGAATCCTCAGTACATACTAACTTTCACATAATAACATCCAACTACAAGACAGCTTTCTTTTGACTTCTTTTGTTACTACAAGAATGCTTTAGCAAATAATTTTTGGCCTATCAAATACATTGCTTATGGATTACTTATGACTGAGGCAATGATTTTGTGACTCAGTGGAAAATTGTATTTATATCTTTTAGTCAACTTTAATTCCTACTTGGCATAGAATGTAGATGGTCATAAATTGCTTGATAGACTGAAGACCTAGTTAGGCCTGGTATCAAAATATGGATTCTGTCAACAATATTTTAAAATTCTAAATGAAAACAAAAATGAGTGGTGAATTTCAGCCCCAAGTTACTATGTTTTATTTATGTAGCAAGAGAAGTTGTTTCATTACTTGTCTGCAAGTATATTATTTTTTTCTATTCCCTCCAATAATAGGATCAAAACATTAAAGAAAAAAGTTTCCAAGTGAGAGAGTGAGGAAATAGTTTGGAATGAGATGTTTACCAGACTGTTACCATGTTGATAATTAAGAAATTTGTTAAAATTTCTTAGGAAAGGTGTAACATACATCTTTGTCAATGCATATCTTATTTTATAAATACTATCAGATGTGAATATGGCACTTTTAAGTATGTTTTAAGAACATAAATTTAAATGCTGAGCCATATTCATAGCAAGTTTCATTCATACATGATGCCATAATTTCAGGTTAATTCATAGTTTAAAATCAGTTATTTCAGGAGATGTCAACCATTTGGATATTTAGAAAAACTCAAATTCTTAGTTTTTCTTCTTCCTGTGATTTTTGGCATCCTATAGCTAGCTACAGTTTAGTCCACTTAAACTTTAATACACTGGGTGTCTGATTTCCCTCTTAGGATTTATTTACTGTCTTTGGATAATTATCTGCTACATAGTGAATAAGTGAATTTGACTGTTTTTTCTTGATGATAAAAGAGTGATTGTTTTAATATTAAACTGTTTTACATAAAAATATTCATGCAGAGTGTTAGAGTGACATTTTTATTTCTCATTTTTTTATGGTTTACCCTTCCTGCAAAAAGGTCATAGAGGCCAGCCGTATACGTATGATGCCAAGGTGAAAAACTTCATTCAATGGATTAAAACAAAGTCTGATTCCGGGGAACAGAGGAATATGGTTATTGGTGGATATTACCCCTATCCTCCAGTGCCAGAAACATTTTCCAAGTATAGTAGTTCTATCAAAGGTACTAATGTAATTGTCAGTCCTTCCAAACATATTTGTAATTTATATGTATGGCATATGCTATTTCAACTAGTCATCTTTATTCTTTTCTTTTATGGGGGTGGACTAAAGTTTAGCAACATTCACTGATAATAGCTTTGCCTTAATGCATATGCAAAACTACATGTCACATATTTTCTATACAGTTTTCCCTGTATTTCACATGGTAGTCTAAAGATCAATATTTTGATTTTATCAGACTGGAAGAAAACAGACAACATAGGTGACTAATTGGAGATATAGGTTAAGTATTCCTAATCAAAACATCCAAAATCTGAAATGTTTCAAAATCTGAAACTTTTTAATCTTATGTTTTATTCAAAGTGACACTCAAAGAACTACTCATTGGAGGAGTTCAGATTTTGGAATTTTGCATTATGGAAGCTGAACTGATAAGTATAACACAAATATTCTTATTTGTGACACTCAAAGAACTACTCAAGAACTACTCATTGGAGCAGTTCAGATTTTGGAATTTTGCATTAGGGAACCTAAACTGATAAGTATAATACAAATATTCCAAAATCCAAAAAAAATCAGAAATCTGATATCTTCTGGACCTATATATTTCAGACAAGGGATCTTCAACCTATAAATAATTTAATGTCACTAAGATCACATCTGATCTTGGTGTAGATCTCAACTCCTATGATGATACACAGAGAGACTAAAGATATCTAAAAGAGACACTGGATTTGATATTCAGATACTGACAACTGTATTATGCTACTCTTGTGAAATGATATATATTGTGTTTAACAAAATTCAGTGCCACCTTTAAATTAAAAGTGATGCCAAAATAAATGAGATGCTGAATTTGGAACTGAAGTGCTGATGAGAAGCCTACTATTAATATAAAATTTAGTAGAATTAACATATGACAGTTTAACACAACCATGTTCTTTTTAAAAAAGCTATGAGATAATTGCACGGTTTTGGAAAAAAAAGAGAAATTTTAAAATGCCGACATCGTCGTCTAAATATCGGCATCCTCTTATACATCATAATGCTAGCAACATGTAATAGTGGTTGAAATAATTAAAATGTGTTTTTCTATGCAGTGGCTAGGTAACACTTCATAGTTTTTTGTTTGTTTGTTTTTTACATTTTTCAGCATTTATTTATTTTCCCCCATTTATTTATTTTATTGCATTTTAGGTTTTGGGGTACATGTGAAGAACATGCAAAATTGTGCACTTCATAGTTTAAAATATAACATGTAAATTGCATTTACTATGAACAATTTATTTTGCAAATGAAAAGTTGGAAGCCTGTATTCAAATTTAACTGATAAATGTATTTTGCCTATTTCACAAAATTGTATCAGAGGATGCCATATATAAACAGTGTCTCGTTGTTAATGTAATAAGTTTATAATTTTGTGTTGTGAAATTATATTGCCAATCTAATTCTTATTTTTATCATTTCAGTTCTTTAAAACTTACCATTTACTCTTTTGCAGTTCAGTCGCTCTTGACAGCTATGAGTGAAGTCAGGAAGGAGATTGAAGACTTGCAGTATAGGGAACAAAAGCGCATTGCAATTCAGGGGATAATCACTGCCATAAAGTATATCCCCCATAGCAATGCGACTGAAAGTGCCTCAGCATCAGATACACTTCGGGTATGGTGCCAGAGAATTAACAATATTTCTCTAAAAGCACTGTGATCTTGATTACAATTGGTACCTTTTACATTTTGTTCAGAACTCATGTGTATTGACTCTTAATGTAAGCCTAAGAGAGAACTTTAGGTTGGTGCAAAAGGAATTGTGGTTTTTGCCTCTAAAAATAATGGCAAAAACTGAAATTCCTTTTGCACCAACCTGATATTTTTACTTTTTTGTTTGTTTTTTAGGGTTTTTTTTTTTTTTGTATCATTTGTTTTGTATCATTTATTTGGGGGCAGACTAGGCCAATAATGATTATAACCTCTGACATTTCCCAAGGCCCTCAAACTTGGCATCCTGTTTTTGCATTCTGTGTAATTTGAGGCTATCATTGGTGTTCTAAATTCCCAGGTGGTATCTATGACTACGTTAATTTCCTCCCTTTTGTCCAGGCCAGTACTACAGGAAAACTTAAGTTTTCTCTACATCTGGCATAGTAGTCTTACCCAAGTTCTATAACTCTTCTAGAATAAACGGTTTAGTATTATAGAAGTCACCAGTTCTGGGATCTAGGCACAATCAAGACAAGTTAATTTATCTTTTTAAACACTATGTCTAGGATTATTAATATTTATATGGAAATATGTGTTTAATCCAGCTTTCAGATGTAAGAAGGACTTTTATCTTCCTTTTAAAAAATAATGTAATAGCAGATGGGTTAGATTTAATCATTTGTATAAAAGCACTGTTATGATTTTAAAAGTTTTGCCAGAACTCTTCATTATTAAAAATGAATAAACTAAAATTAGTTTTTTATGAGGTCAGTAATTTTTGTGAATTAGTGTAAAATGGTTTCTCTAAATTATTGGTTTTAGAATGCTAACAGACCCTCGACATCTCAAGCAGCTAGAGTAGAAAATCAAGAAAGAAATGCTAAACGGTATCACGATGATGAGCCAATGAGTTCTCAGTGTATCCAAACTACATCTACAAATTTGAGTCTGAGCAATAAAATAAGAATTCTTCAAGGCCCACATACTAATCCGTAAGTCATTTATATTAAGTATATGTAAAATATATATTTTTTTCTTTTGGTTTATCTCTGTCTACCCTGTAAAATAAGCAATTATCATAGAAGCTGTATTAATTTGTTAGGGCTCCCATGCAAACTACCACAATTGAGTGGCTTAAACACAGAAATTTGTTGTCTCAAAGTTCTGGAGGATAGAGTTCAAGATCAAGGTGTCAACAGCGTTGGTTCCCTCAGGGCTGCAGAGAGATAATCTGTTCAATGCCTCTCTCCTAGCATCTTACTGTGCTGGCAATCTTTGCATTCCTTGACTTGTAAAAGCATTACCTCTGACTTAATGTTCACACGGAGTTCTCTATGTGTAGTATCTTTGTTCAAATTTTACCGTTTCTGTAAGGACACCAGTCATACTGGATTAGGGGGCCACCCTAATCCAATATGACCTCATCTTTACCAATTACATCTGCTATGATCCTATTTCCCAATAAGGTCATATTCAGAAGTCCTGAGGGTTAGGACTTCATCATTTTCTTTATCCATTCACCTGTTGATGGATTCTTAGGTTGCTTCCGAATCATAGCTATTGTAAAAGCTGCTGCAACAAACATGAAGTGCAGCTATCTCTTTGATATACTGATTTTCTTTCTTTTGGGTATATATCAAGCAGGGGGATTGCTGGATTATATGGTAGCTCAATTTTTAATGTTTTTAGAAACCTCCAAACTATTCTCCATAGTGGATGTACTAATTTACATTCCCACCAACAGTATATAGGGTTTTCCCTTTCTCCACATTCTTGTCAGCATTTATTATTGCCTGGCTTTTGGATTTAAGCCAATTTAGTGAGGTGAAATGATATCTCATTGTAGTTTTGATTTGCATTTCTCTTATGATCAGTGATGTTGAGCACGTTTTCATATGCCTATTTGCCACTTGTATGTATATTCTCTTTTTTTAAGAAATATCTATTAGAGAAATGTCATTTCTCATACAAGTGTCGAATCTTTTCCCCATTTTTTAAAATCAAATTATTAGATTTTTTTCCTTTACAGCTTTGTTTGAGCTCCTTGTATGTTCTGGTTATTAATCCCTTGTCAGATAAGAAATTTGCAAATATTTTCTCCCATTTTGTGGGTTGATCTCTTCACTTTGATTATTTCATTTGCCGTGCATTTACTAAGTTTTAAATTTGTGTCAGAGAGAATAAAAATATTTTAATCTTCAATTAATATTCACTAACATTAAATGCTCCCTTTAATGGAATAATTCTTAAAAGGAAATTTAAATCTATTGCAGTATTTGAGTTATAGTATATATTGATATTTTTCATAGTTATTAGTGTATTTTAATGCATTATTCAATAAACTTAACCTGTATGTTTTCTAAATTTATTGAATTAGAATAAATTCTGAATAGAACCAATTAATATGTTTTTCATTTGAGGCTCTTTTTATAACGATTGGCTATACTCTTCTTATCTTTTATAGAGTTGCTGTACCTCAACCAGGAACTTCTGTACAAGCAAAGGGAATTACACCAGGCATGTCAACCATCTTCAACCGTATGTTACTGTTTATTATTATTATTACTATTATTATTATTTATGAAAACTTTATGAAACATTATTGTATACAGATTACTATTTTTACTAAGCACAAGTAATACACCCTTAGAATGTAGGCTTTGCATATAGTAATATTAGCTTAGGTCACTGTCAAAAGTATACTGATCAATTGGGTATCATCCCCAAAATGAAAGTAATTATAAACAAACTTATACTTATCAATTTGTTTCTTTAGAAATAGTATATCTCTGGCCGGGTGCTGTGGCTCACGCCTGTAATCCCAGCTCTTAGGGAGGCAGAGGCGGGAGGATAGCTTGAGCCCAGGAGTTCGAGACCTGCCTGGGCAATATAGCAAGACCCCGTTCTCCACAAAAAGGAAAAAAAAAAAAGAAATAGTATATCTCTTCTTCAAATGTACTATTTTTAATAGAAGAATAAGTAGGAAGTTTTACTTTTAATTGACAACAAATATGGATATCTCTTCAAAGTAAATTGTATCTCTTTTCTTTGCTATTGGGTTGACTGGTTTGAATTTTGGCCTCATTTCTGAAGTGATTTCGTAACATAATTTTTTTCTGGTGGATTGTCCTTACAGTGGTCTAGTTTAAATCAGGTCTTATCAGGTATTTTCTCTCTGGACTAGACTTTTTAGCACTTTATCTCCTTGCTTTGTTTTTGGTGTTGTTTTTTTTCGGTGTTGTTTTGTTTTCATCCTCCACGTAGACAAAAGTGATACTGTCATTTTATTGCATAATGCCTAGTTAAATTTGATGTCTCAACGAACGTTTCCAAAGTATTTGAATATGATTTTTGCTGACTGTTACATGATATAAAATTGGGGCATTGTAAACAAGTCCATTCTAAACACTTTAATTCTTTTTAAAAACATAATACCCATCTGTGCTCACCTATTAGATTTATGCGAGTTAGCTAATAATATATTTTTATTCATTTCTCATGTCATATTCTAGACAGATTATTCCCTACAAGTCTGAATACTTTGTCCAAAAGTTTCAGTGAGTGCTTTAGATGATTTCAGTAAAAAAATGTACTCTTGGGACTTCTGGAGAAAAAGATTATTATTCTCAGCTAAGCATAATTTAAAATAAAAAAAAAAGTTCCTCAGACAATGGATCTACCTGGACTCTAAATTTTAAAAGTGAAGGAGAAAACCATAATTGTTTCCAGGTTTTGTGATTCTCTGCTTAATATCCAAGAAAGCAATTAAGTTATATTCTTCACCTTGTCAGCTTGGTGATTAAACTTCATAAAGATTTCTATATTAGCATCTGCTAAGATTATCCCCTCTGTTTTACCTACAGGGGATAATATGGTGCTTCTCACAATTATATAATTATAGTACAAGCCATTTATTGAGCATTTATGTGTCAGGCACTGTGCTGAGCTTTATGTTCACATTTTATCCCACAGGGAGTGGTTATTCAAAATTAATCTCATCTTTT
Organism: Cebus imitator; assembly: GCF_001604975.1. Lineage (NCBI taxonomy): Eukaryota > Metazoa > Chordata > Mammalia > Primates > Cebidae > Cebus > Cebus imitator. Next base: position 348,733 of record NW_016107504.1, read on the forward strand.
CCTTACTATTCCATGCTGTTTTGTAGAAAGCTTTTGTTTAACTGTAAGTTAATTGCTCACTTGCTAACTAAAATTGAAAGATAGAGGAGGAGGATCCAAGATGGCCGTTTAGGAACAGCTCAGGATTGCAGCTCCCAGTGAAAGCGCAGAGGGTGAGTGGACGCCGAATTTTTATTGCCCACAGACTAGGAAATTCCCAGGCGGAGGAGCTCCACAGGTCACCAGCGCAGCTGTTTCGGCCAGCGCGGCTGTGCCGGCCGGCGCCGCTGCTTTGCCCCGCGGGGCTGCTTTGTCGGCGCCCCGGAGCAGCGGTTCTCTGTACAAAATACACCGGTCCATGTGCCCTTTTGGCTGGCGATTGGAGCCACGGGAAGTTGCCCATTCGTCTGTTTAAAAAGGGGACTGAGCAGGGAACCAAGACAGTAGATTCCAGGGCAAAAAAAACAAACAAAAAAAAGCACCAGAAACCTCAGTGCCGCTGTTTAAGCCAGCGCAGTGAGTGGCCGCAGGGGAAAACAAAAGACCCCGGCGCCTCTTCAACAGGCGACTGGAACACCAACTTAAAAAAGGCTCTGAGGCAGGGAGCCAGGAGATCAGGCTCG
>NW_016107504.1:354959-359219 GCF_001604975.1 Cebus imitator
ATTGCAGCACTGTGTACAATAGCAAAGACCTGGAACCAACCCAAATGCCCATCGACGATAGACTGGATAGGGAAAATGTGGCACATATACACCATGGAATATTATGTAGCCATCAAAAACGATGAGTTTGGGTCCTTTGTAAGGACATGGATGAACCTGGAAACCATCATTCTCAGCAAACTGACAGAAGAGCAGAAGATCGAACACCACATGTTCTCACTCATAGGCGGGTGTTGAACAATGAGAACACATGGACACAGGGAGGGGAGCACTACACACTGGGGTCAGTTGGAGGGAAATAAGGGAGGGACGGTGGGCCGTGGCGAGCTGGGGAGTGATAGCAAGGGGAGAAATGCCAGATGTAGGTGATGGGGAGGAAGGCAGCAAATCACACTGCCACGTGTGTACCTATGCAACAATTTTGCATATTCTTCACATGTACCCCAACACTTAAAATGCAATAAAATAAATAAATGGGGGAAAAGAAAAAAAAGAAAGAAAGATAGAATTGATTGAGTCTTAGGCTAGAGAAAGAAAGAAATCCAAGAATAGCCTGACAGACCAATAGCAAAAGGGAAAATTGCCTTCTGGTAAATCTGGTCAATTGAAAACTCGCAAAAGAAAAACATTGTAAGTGTATAATTAAGCTCAAAGCAAGAATGAAAAATCACCAACTGCCAGAAACAAATAAGAAATTTAAATTTAATAGTGAGTAGGAGCCAAAATTAAAAGTGTCCATGAGCATTTCAGAACTACATCGAAGCCTTAATTTTCATGGGCTGAGGTATAATAACCACATGGGAAGGAGAGTCCAGACCGCAGGCCTCCTACTTGTGGAGTAGTAGAACTAATGTAAAGTTGGAAGGTTATGGAAGGCCAGAAAAATTGTAACCATCAGTGTAGAGAAGTATCAAAGAGCTTCCTGTGTCTCCTGGGCAATGGGTAAGAAAAAGTCATCTGAGAGAAAGTGGAATCCCAGACCTGTGCAGCATGAAAGTGTAGTTGCAGTTCACATGACTAAAATGGTGAGGCTGATGAACTAAGGAGTAAACACTATTATCTGGTCCAAAATCAGTGAAATCAAGACCCTAAGGGCTAGATAAAGGCAGCTGTGAAACTTCCTGAAAGGGAGGTTTCTTGTAACCTAAGGTGCTTGGGATTCCCTTGGAAAACCATGTCTACAGAAAATGGATTCATGGTTAAAAATTACAAACTTCCAAAGTAAATGAGCTACTACCGTAAGGCAATGTGATCAGATGTAACACATGGAAGAATTTATACTGCAGGAACTAGAAACACTAGCCCAATCAGAAAGAGGCTTTTAAACATATGGTTTTTATTTTTATAAATTTTTGTATAGAGATAGGGTCTCACCATGTTTCCCAGATTGATCTCAAACTCCTGGCCTCAACTGATCCTCCAGCCTCAGCCTCCCAAAGCACTGGGAATACATGTGTGAGCCACCACACCCAGCTCTAAAATAAACATGTTTAAAAAGTTAAAGGAATAAATAAAAATCAGTAAGTCAGAAACAGATTAATATGAAGAAGGAACTGACATATGTGAAAAAGGTATCCACACACACTTATCAGTGGAGGATGAGCTGAAGAGTAGATAAACACAGATGAAAAAATAATTTAGTGTATTTGGAGGTACTGAGGAAATCACACAAGAGAGTGGTAAAGAGTTTAGAAAGGTAAAATAGAAGTTGAGAGACATAGTGGATAGGATGAGAAAGTCCAATTTATACCTAATAAATGTTCAGGAGGACAGAACAGAGATCATTAAGAAGAAGCAGTATCTTAAGAGGGAATTTTTTTTAAAATTACATATATATATATATGTATTATTAAATTGAAGGATCACAGTGAATTCTGAGTAGAATAAAAATAATCTCTACCTAGACAAACATATGATATGTGACAAATGATACAGACCATGGTAGTGAACCTGCAGATCATCAAAGATAAACATCCTTAAAAACTACCAAAGATAAAAGACAGATTTATCTACACAGAAAACAAAAATAGATGGAAAAATATCCCAACAACAATGAATGCTTTAGGCAGTGAAATAATGTCTTCAAAGTGTTGAGATAATACCTAACCTGGAATTTTATGTCTACCTAAACAATCAAGCAAGAGTGAGGGTGAAATAAAGATATTTGCAGATAGAGACTAAAAGAGTTAGAACTTGTAGAGTTTCAATGAATGAATCACTAAAGAATTCTGAGAGATGGAAAATGAAACCAAAAGGATATATCAGAATGTAAGAAGCAATGGTAAGCAAAGAAGTTGGTAACATATTGATAAATATAAATAAATATATGCAGTAGAAATTAATAACTATGGTAACAAATTATTTCACGGGATTTGAAACAAAGTAGAATGAAAATATAATTTAAAGTCAAATGGATAGAAAGATGAGAATTAAGGCATTCTAAGATCACTGTATCTTTATGGAAAATAGTAGAGATTTATTTACCACAGGCTTTGTAAATTTGAACATGTGATTTAAAAATTTAAGATCAAGCTGAAAGAATAGGATAGAATGTATAACTTCTGAAGCAGTACAGAAAAGAAAGGGGGGAATTATGAAATTTTTTTCAGGGCAGTAAGGGCAGAAAAAAAGGGGGAAAAAGTAAAGAAAAAGCATGACAAATATAAAACACGGGCTGAGTATGGTGGCTTATGTCTGTAATTCCTCCGCTTGTGGAGTCTGAGACAGGAGGGTCACTTGAGGCCAGGAGTTCAAGACCAGCCTGGGTAACATAATGAGACTTCATCTCTATTTTTTTCTTTAAGATAAAACACAAAATAATATAGCTGAGATAATTCTGAATCATCAGCAATTTCAATAAATGTAAACATATTAAACTTTCATATTTCAATCTTAAAAATTAATCCAATTACATCCTACATATAAGAGACACACTTAAGCCTGGTGCAGTTGCATGCACTTATAGTTTCAGCTACTCAGGAAGATGAAGGAGGAGGATCACTTGAGTCCAGGAGTTTCAGACTGTAGTGTGCTGTGATTGTGTCTATGAATAGCCACTGCACTTCAGCCTAGGCAACATAATGAGAATCTCAAAAAATATATATATTTTTAAGAGAGAGACATACTTAAGCAAAATTATATGACCGGCTGAAAATAAAGGAATGGCAAAATATATGCCTGATATATACTAACCAAGAGAAAAGTGGTATAGCAATATTCTTGTGAAGTAAATAGAATTTAAGGTAAAAACTGTAAGTAAAGAGGGACAATATAGGATATATAGGATGATAAATGGACATTCCACTAAAAAGATAATAGCAATCATAAATGAATACAACATATAATACAATCTTAAAAAGGTAAATAACTTGGTAGATTTTAAAAGAGCAGTTGATGCACATAGCAATCATGGTGCACTACTCTCAGAATAATAGAACAAGGAGACAAAAGCATCATTAAATGCACACACATGCACACATGCTACTGAAAAGCAGGATAAAAGAAATTTTAAAAGAAGCCAGAGAAAAGAAAAAAAAAAGACACATAAGTCACAAAGGAGCAAAGACAATCATGACAGCAGTTTTCACTTAAGAAAATGTATAATCGTAGTGCACACTTGTAGTTCCAGCTACTTGGGAAGCTGAGGCTGGAGAATCGCTTGAACTGGGGAGGTGGAGGTTACAGTGAGCCCAAGTCGCACCACTGCACTCCAGCCTGGGTGACAGAATGAGATTCTGTCTAAAAAAAACCCCTGTAAACCTAGAATCCTATACACAGTGAATATAAGGCAATAAAGACAAAAGCTGAGATAATTCATCACCACAGTGAAAGATATTAAAGGAAGTTCTTCAACCAGAAAACATATAACACCTTATAGATATTTTGATCTAAATAAAGGAAGATAAAGCACTAGAAATAGTAAATATGTGGGTAAAATAAAATATATTTTCTCATTTTTCTTTTAGATCAGAAATCATAAAAATTTATTGTGGAGTTTATAGTTTATATAGAAGTAAAGTGTTATAAAAAATAGCATGATGACTGGAGGGAATATGGAAATACACTTTTCTAAAATTCTTACACTATATCCATGAAGTTGCATAACATCATTTGAAGGTTGATTATAGTAAATTAATGTTGTATATTATAGACTTTAGAGAAAACACAAAAAAAATGTAGCTAGTCAATAGCAGGGCTTAATGTGATTGTTTTTTTAAACATTCAATCCAAGAAAAGGTAGGAAAAGAGAAAAGTGATCTA
>NW_016107504.1:359244-371741 GCF_001604975.1 Cebus imitator
AAATTTAAGCTCTTCCATGGTTAGTTACAGGCATACCTCAGAGATATTGTGTGTTCAGTGCCAAACCATTAGAATAAAGTGAAAATTGCAATAGAGCAAATCACACAAATTGTTGAGTTTTTCAGTACATATAAAAGTTATGTTTACATTCTAATAAGTATGCAATATCATTGTGTCCAAAAATGTACATGCCTTAATTTAAAAATATTGTATTGCTAATAAATGCTAACCATCATCTGAGCTTTCAGTGAGTAATAGTCTTTTTGCTCATGGAGGGTCTTGTCTTATGTTGAAGTCTGTGGCAGTTTCTTAAAATAAGAGAGCAATAAATTTTGCCACATCAGTTGACTTTTCCTTTCAGGAGAGACTTCTCTGTAGTATGTGATGCTGTTTGACGGCATTTTACCCACAGTAGAATTTCTTTCAAAACTGGGGTCACTCCTTTCAAACCTTGCCACTGCTTTACCCATTAGAGTAAGTTTATGGAATGTTCTAAATCCTTTGTTTTCATTTTAACAATATTCATGACATCTTCACCAGGAATAGATTCAATCTCAAAAAACCACCTTTGTTCATCTGTAAGAAGCAACCCTTCATCCATTCAAGTTTTATGATGAGATTGCAGCAATTCAGTAACATCTTCAGACTCCACTTCTAATTCTAGTTCTTTTCGCCATTTCCACCACTTCTGTAGTTCCTACCCTAAAGTCTTGAACCCCTCAAAGTCATCCATGGGGGGTTGGAATTAGTTTCTTCTAAACTCCTTTTAATGTTGAAATTTTGACCTCCTTTCATAAATCACAAATACTTTAAATGGCATCTAGAATGGTGAATCCTTCCCAGAAGATTTTCAAATTTCCAGGAGGTTTTCAGTTTTCACTTTTGCCCACGTCCATCAGAGGAATCACTATGGTAGCTGTAGCCTTATGAAATGCACTTTTTAAGAATTAAGACTTGAAAGTCAGAATTGCTCCTTGATCCACGGGCTTCTGAGTGGTTGTGTTCGCAGGCATGAAAACAACACTGAACTCCTTGTACACCTCATCAGAGCCCCTGAGTGACCAGGTGCATTGTCAATGAGCAGTGATATTTTAAGAGAAATCTTTTTATCTGAGCAGTAGGTCTCAATACTGGGCTTAAAATATTCAGTAAACCATACTATAAACAGATGTGCTGTTATTGAGTCTTTGTTCCATTTCTAGAGCACAGGCAGTAGATTTAACATAATTCTTAAGGGCCCTGGGATTTTGGGAATGGTAAATGAGCACTGGTTTCAGCTTAAAGTCATCAGCTGCATTAGGCCCTAAGCAGAGAGTCAGCCTGTCCTTTGAAGATTTAAAGCCAGGCATTGACTTTTCCTCTCTAACAATGACAGTCTTAGATGGCATCTTCTTCCAATAGAAAGCTATTTCATCTCCATTGAAAGCCTGTTGTTCAGTGTAGCCACATTCATCAGTTATCTCAGCTGGAATTTCTGGATAACTTGTTACAGCTTCTACATCAGAACTTGCTGCTTCACGTTGCACTTTTATATTATGGAGATAGCGTCTTTCCTAAACTTCATGAACCAATTTCTGCTAGCTTCCAATTTTTCTTCTGGGGTTTCCTCACTTCTCTTGGACTTCACAGAATTGAAGAGAATTAGGGCCTTGCTATGAATTAGGCTTTGGCCTTAGGGAATATCGTGGCTAACATGATCTTCTATTCAGACCACCAAAATTTTCTCCAGATCAGCAATAAGGCTGTTTTACTTTGTTATCATTCATGTGTCACTAGAATAGCACTTTTACTTTTCTTCCAGAACTTTTTCTTTGCATTCACAACTTCACTAATTGTTTGGCTCAGAAGGTCTAGTTTTCAGCCTATCTTGGTTTTTGACATGACTTCCTCACTAAACTATTTCTAGCTTTTGATTTAAAATAAGAGATATGTGACTCTCCTTTGACTTGAACACTTAGCAGACATTATAAGGTTATTAATTGGCATAATTTGGATATTATTTTGTCTTAGGGAATATGAAGACTTGAGGGAAAGAGGATAGACAGGGGAATGGCCAGTAGTTGGGGCAGTTAGAACACATACAGTATTTATCAATTAAGTTTGCTATCTTATATGGGTGTGGTTTGTGGCACCTCAAGACAATTACAACAGTAGCATCAAACATCACTAATCACAAGTCACCATAATAGATATAATAATAATTTAAAAGTTTGAAATATTGTGATAATTACCAAATCATGACACAGAGACACAAAATGAACACATGCTGTTAGAAAAATGTCACCAATAGACTTGCTCAACACAGGGGTCCCACAAACCTTCAATTTGCAAAAAGTACAGTATCTGTAACCCACAATAAAGTGCAATAAAACAAGGTATGCCTGTATATTGAAATAAATACTATAAACACCCCAATTAAAAAGTGGAGATTATCATATTGGATAAAAAAGTAAGACCCAATCATATATACCATCTAAAAACCTCCCCGTTTCTTAGACAAATATGCTGTAACTACCATTTGAGAATGATTTGGCAATACCTAATTTGTTGGGAATGTGTTGTACTCTGTGACCTAGCAATTCCATTTATGTCGTTGGCTACATAGGGAGACATATTCCAAGATGTTTATTGGAACATTATTTATAATAGGGAAAATTAAAAACTAAATGTTAATTAACAGAGGATTATAAATACAGTATATTAATATACTGTGATGCTATATTGCAGTTTTTTTTTGTTTTTTGTTTTTTGTTTTTTGTTTTTTTTTTGAGACGGAGTTTCACTCTTGTTGCCCAGGCTAGAGTGCAATGGTGCGATCTCGGCTCACCGCAACCTCCGCCTCCTGGGTTCAGGCAATTCTCCTGCCTCAGCCTCCTGAGTAGCTGGGATTACAGGCACGCACCACCATGCCCAGCTAATTTTTTGTATTTTTAGTGGAGACGGGGTTTCACCATGTTGACCAGGATGGTCTCGATCTCTTGACCTTGTGATCCACCCGCCTCGGCCTCCCAAAGTGCTGGGATTACAGGCTTGAGCCACTGCGCCCGGCCGATATTGCAGTTTTAATGAATGAATTAGATCTATATGTGTCAACATGGTTACTAATGTATTCCCAGATAGTTTCATGATAGCTTTGGCTTTTTCTATGCTTGAAATTCAAAAGTCATTCATTTTATGAATATACAATTAATATGTTTGTGTGGTTGGTTTGTGCTTATATCTAGTAACTCAGACATACATTTGAAAAGTTAACAGTAACACAAGACATTACAGGTAGCCTCTGTCTTTCATGATTCTTTAAAAAGTCTGTTATATACTTGGTACGAAACATACTGACTGGAATACCCTGTTATTTTTCAGCCTTGTAGATCTTGCATCAAGGTGGGATTAGTGGAGGCAAGAAGGAGAGGCAAAGAAAATAGCTTCTTTCCCTCCCCCATGCCTCCATACACCCCACCATTTTTCTTTTCTTTTTTTTTTTTTTTTTTGAGACAGAGTCTTGCTCTGTCACCCAGGCAGGAGTGCAGTGGCATGATCATGCAGCCTCGGCCTCCCAGGCTCAAGGGATCCTCCCACCTCAGCTACTCAAGTAGATGGGACCATAGGCATGTGTCACAGTGCCTGTTTTTGTTTGTTTAGTTGTATTTGTTGTTGTCATTTCGTTTATTTTTTGTAGAGATAGGGTCTCCTTATGTTGCCTAAGCTGATCTTGAACTCTTGGCCTCAAGCAGTCCTCCTGCCTTAGGCTGGGATTACAGGTGTGAGCCTGCCTCTCCCTACCTACCACTCTTATCCACATAATGAAATGCTTGGAGTAGATTTTGTAAAATTAAAAAATAAATTTAAAAAATCACCATGCCTATGTACATACATTTTTTAACTTACCACCTAAATGTAAATGTTCCTCATTAAAACATTGAACCAGTCTCACCAGAAATAAGAGTAAAATAATAGAAATAATAGAGTGAAATAATTGAAATAATAGAGTGAAAATTATAGTTGTAAAATATAAAAATATAATTTTGCTAAGCAATAAACCTATATTTAGCTATGCATTAGGATTAAAATATAACATGTTTCATGTAGTTATTTTATTAATATTCAAGAAAAAACTCTAGTTCCCAAACACTGGGGTCTGTTGGGGGGATCAAGAGAGGGACAGCGGCGGGGGGGAGTGGGGAGGTTGAGGAGGGATAACATGGGGAGAAATGCCAGATGTAGGTGACGAGGGGATGGAGGCAGCAAACCACATTGCCATGTATGTACCTGTGCAACAATCCTGCATGATCTGCATATGTACCCCAGAACCTAAAGTACAATAAAAATCAATTAAAAATCAATTAAAAATTTAAAAAATACAAAAGCTCCAGTTCATGATTTTCCATCTTCTTTTTAGAAAACCCTGAGCTCTAGATATACTTTGTATCTTTCCTATTTATTGCCTTTGATTTTTTGCTATTCATAATCAGTAACTGCCAATGTCTCCTGTATTGATTTCATATTCATTCTTATTAGTTAATTATGAATATATAATTTGAGTAGGTAATTGTAGTCCCCAGTTACTAAAATAAAAATAATAAAGCACATTTATTTAGAGGAATTTTTCATATAAACATTATTTGTACCTTGGCGGTTCTTAATATTAACACTCAAATAAGAAAATATGCATAGAAAATATCCTGGCTTCTTCCTAACAGATCAATTATGTAACTGTTTTCTATAAGGTAGATATAAGTACTTAATTTTTAAAAATTAGAATAACATCACATTTTCTTTTGCATGGTGTATTCTAAAATAAGTCAAGCAGGAATGTTTAATATGGATTAGATCATTGCAATAGCTACTAATTGTTCTTCTGATTATGTACTTTTATTGGTTTGAGAGAGATTTATTTCTAGAAGATAAAAAAGATGAAGTCATTTCCCAATCATCAGTTTAGTCCTACTAACTCTTTTTCTCAGCTTTGATTTATCCCTTTTGATCTTTTCATGTGTGATTAAGCTTTTTATCCCTTTTGTTATCAAGCATTATTATAGGAGGCTGTGTGGTCATCAACTGAATTTTTAGTTTAAAAAACTCTTTTGTAATATCGCAGTATTTTAAATTCCTGGTGAATATGAAGTATGTGTTCAACTTCTTCATCTTCCCTTACAACTCAAACTAATACTTTACCTTGTAATAAATTTTCAATAAGCCTCCAGCTAGGCTTAAGAAACCAAGCATGTACTCTGGGAATATGTAATAAAGTCTGATAATCAGAAGTAGTATATTAACCATACTGAAACCTTGCTGCTGAAGCCACCTTCTGCCTCAGCAAAGTTTCTTATACTAGGATAAGAATACCATGGCAGAGGTAAGAAAGCAAGTCAGCAATGTTGGTAAACTCTGAAGCTGTCAGCCTATATCAGCTAGCAGAACTGTTGTTCCAAAATCAATTCTTTTCTGATTTTACTGTATGTCTGATTCTACCATGGTATATTATTTAATTAAAATATTACTTGTACCAAATTCCTTAACACAATGTCTGGCATATAATAGGTGCTCTGTAATTGTTGAATGGATGAACGAATGTTATAATGTGTAAGTGTATTAGTCTGTTCTCACACTGCTATAAAGGACTGCCTGAGACTGGATAATTTATAAAGAAAAGACGTTTAATTGGCTCACAGCTACACATGGCTGGGGAGGCCTCAGGAAACCTACAATTGTGGCAGGCACATCTTATATGACCCCAGGCAAGAGAGAGAGTGTGTGTAGGAGGAAATGTCAAACACATAAAACCATCTCGTGAGAACAGCCATAGGGGAACCAACCCTATGATCCAATCACCTCTAATTAGGTCTGTCCCTCAACAGCTGGGGATTACAATTCAAGATGAGATTTGGATGGGGAAACAAAGCCTAACCACATCAATAAGGGATAAATTAAATTCTGCCTTAGAAACTAAATGTGTTAATCATACATAAATGATAATTTGACTTGATAATAGAGAACAACAAAAATTGAGGGGGTCTTTCATTTCAATTTAGTTCCCTTTCTGTTTTCCTTATATTATTTATATCTGAAAGGCGTGTCATATATAATAAATAAATGGCCCCTTTGTTTTTTGATTTTTGTTTTGTTTTAACTTTTTTTTTTTTTTAATAGATAGGTCTCTCTATGTTAACTAGGCTGTTCTTGTACTCCTGGCTACAAGTGATCCTCCTAACTCAGTCTCCCAAAATGCTGAGATTATAGGCAAGAGGAACCATGCCCAACCCCTAAATGGACCCTCTGAAGGAGCAAAGTATCAAAGAAGGAAACTGTATTTGTTCAGGTTATTTTTAACGGAGATTGACAAAATTTTATTTTAGGCTCAAACTTCCACCAAGAGTGAGTGATCTCTAATCATAATTTTAATTTGTTCCTGAATATATAAAGAACATATGTTTATTTAAGAGCATTTAGAACATTTAGAAAAAGTAGAAAGAAGATCTACATAATTCCAACAACAGAGAAAACAATGTTACTTCAATATTTTAGAGTAAAAGTTTATTTTGAAAGTGAATTTAATTTCTCATTTTAATAAGAATTTTCTTTCGTACATTCATTTTATATTTTGTAGGTGGTTGTTTGATTTTTAAAGTTACTTAAACTATTCCTCATTAATCTGTGTTGTTGTTGTTGTTGTTTTTGCAATGAATGACTTGATTAGTTTATAGATCAATTGTGTCTATCTCATTGTGTCTTTAACAGGTCGACCAGATACAAACCCCAGTTTGCAAGGGAAAGCCCGAAAAACTATAAGTGATAGGTGGGAGAGTCAGCTGTGGAGGGAGAAAAAGTTTGGCTTAATAGATCACCTACACTACAGCCGTGTTTATCCGGAAAGTATTCCACGGAAATTTACATTTGAACACAGAAAGTTTCTTAGTCAGCAGTATAATTCTCAGCCTTCTAAATACATACCACCAGAAGGAAGGCCCCCAAAACTTGATGATTTTAAGAGTGCCCGAAGCCTTGGACATTTTGAAGTAACCATCCTAGGTAAGCCTTTTGAATATCACTAATTTAACATATTTGAAATATAACTACTGTTTTGCTTTAAAATTTTAAGCCCTTCCCACAAAAACATTAAGCCCAACGGGAGTTCTTGTTTGGCTCAAACAAAAGGAATGGAACACTAATTATGGAATAAATGAATCTCTAATTGTGTGCTTCTAAACATTGGCAAGTCCTTGGAAAGTATCTGGGGAGAGAAGAATGGGACAACTAAGGGAATATTCCTCATTCCTATCTGACTACTTCTAAGGGGGCTCCTGGTCTCCCTTACCCACAAATTTCTTGCCTATATTCTCTGCTTCTTCATTCATTTGAACCACTAAAGGGTAAAGTGTAAGTAAAAGAGAAGAAAGGATACTAATCAAAAGAAGACCCTACAAAAAAAGGCCTGTTTAGCCCCTCAAGATAATAAAATAATCAAGTAACTAAGGTTGACTAGAAATAAGTTATTGAAAAGACTTCCCTTGTCTGATAAGAGAAAATAAGCTGATTTACCCAGGTTTTTCAAAACTTAGAGGTAGCTATGGAACTTAAAGAAATTTAAAGAAGTCAAAACATTTTAAAACTTAGATTTTTTTGTTGCTGTTGTTTCTGAAAGATGAAAAATTTACACACGCCAAGATTCAAAAATAAAATTTTAGCTAAAATGACTCTCAGAGTCAAGGAAACAATGCATTTGTGTTTCACAGGAAGATCTTAGTACTAGGTCTTATTATCTTAAAATAAAGGAATGAGGAAACAAATATTAGCAAATTAACTTAATGACTGAGCAATTTAGTTCATGGATTTTTGCATTTGTAGTACTGAACATCTTGTCCGGTTAGCTCAGTTGATGAGAGTGTGGTGCATATTTGTAGTCCTGGGATAAAGTACCTTGACCTTTATCAAAATTCTCTTTTCCCTCTAATTCTCTCCTAACCCCTCTTCCCCTAACTCCTCACATATGAATATGTACAGACATGTGAGTATGTATGCAATCTATGAAAAGTCTGAATTCCCACTGACTTCATTAGACAATCACAGGCCTAAGTTTCAAATGCTTTTTCACTAGACTGCATTACTTATTCTCTTCAAGTAGTTCATCAACTTTAGTTTTCTACCTAGGAAACAAAAATTATAGCAAAATTTCCAATCCATCGAAAAAAGTAATCATGGTTAATGGATATTAAAAAAATAGTTAGAAAGAATGCATTAAGGCCTACAATTTGTTAGCACAATAACGTGACTATAGTCAATAATGATTTAATTGCACATTTTAAAATAACTAAAAGAGTATAATTGGATTTTAACTCAAAGGATAAATGCTTGAAGGGATGGATACCCCATTTGCACAGATGTGATTATTACATATTGCATGCCTATATCAAAATATCTCGTGTACCCCATAAATATATACACCGATATACCCACAAAAATTACAAATTAAAAAAAGATAACCATGGAAATGATGAGTTCATCTAGAAACATAGAACTTGAATATTTTTCTTACTTTTAACATGCTACTGCTTTATGAAAATAGCTTGACTAATACTTCTCAGCTGTATTACATGTAATTATAAACTTGTGTAGCTTTGGTTATGAATCAGCTAAAAGCAGGAATCAAATGTGAAGAAGGAAATTTCATCATTCTACCACTAGCTTTAATCCATGTTAGATGGATACTGTTTTTATATAAATTTTATATCCTACATTTTTCCAAGGATGGTTTACATAGTTAAAAGACAGTGGAAAATAAGGCATTTATGAATGAAACAAAACAACATTTTAAAGGAAGCACAAAAGCTAAGTATTACTAGATATTAGCAAATAATGAAATTTCTACCATTGGCAATAATTTTCTCTGTGCTTTCTGACAGGAAGGCAGAAGGGGTTTTTTCAATTGTTATTGTTTTTTTTTTTTTTTTCCCGATGAGATATTTAATTTTAGAGCCAAAAGAAACTTGGATAGTATCTTCTCGTCTTACCCTTGGCTAGGTAAAAGCCAGGCCATGATTAGAAATCAGATCTCCTTAGTCTCTAAACGTATCATCTGTTGCAGAGAAAACAATTATATATAGGAACCCTGCTATTTTTTCTCTCAAACAAAATTCAAGTCTGAATTTGCATGAAATTATTGTGTAAGTAGCACAGGATAACAAATGGGTTATCTTCGACTGTAGTTTTTTTGAAAAATGCTCTTCAGATAGTTGCTTCATGCATCAACCTTTAATGTACCTAATCAGCATAATCATTAGTCATATCTTAATAAAGCATTTCCATAAAGGAATATATATTCACTTTATTCTTATATAATCCAAGTACTTCACTCTCTAATAGTTTAACTTAATATAGGGATAAAACCTAGACAGCTGGAATAAATGGTACTGGATCCAGTGATTCTCAAACAGTCTTCGTAGGAGGGGGTAGCTTATCACAGTCATCTACAAGAGGCCTACTCATACGTCTTAGAATTCTGATACACACAAGAGAAGCAGCCCAGTCTACTGCCATTCATGAGAGAATTATTGCCACAGAGAGAATGCCCCTGCCAAGAACACATCCTGTCCATCAGGTATAAAGGAGTAGATTAAAGGTTGAAAACTACTATACTTTAAGTAGTACTTGAAGCATAGACATTATACACTTCACGTACTATCTATATTCATGTCTTCAGTCATTAAAGTACTATCTACATCTATACTTCAGGTGCTATTTAGAATTAGAGCTGAATATCAGATGTGAAAGTGCTGAATTTGTCATATATTTTAGTATCCTAGTATTAACCCACGTTGTATTATAAAACCAGACAAATGGTTTATATATATTTTAAGCATGGACATGAACAATAAACTCAGAAGAGAGGAATAAATCTCTTATTACTGTGCTACTTGTTAAAAGGTAAAATCCTAAAGCTGAAGGATGAATTTAAGTATATGTTATACAAGGCAGAACACTTGGTCAGTAAAGGGCCAAGTTGTAATGTTTGAGGCTTTAAAGACCATACAATTTCTCTTGCAACTACTCAGCTCTGCTGTTTAGTGTGAAAGCAGCCATTGACAATATGTAAATGAATGTTCATGGCTACTTGAAAAATGCTTTATGCACACTAAAATTTGAATTTCATGTTTTTGTGTATCATAAAATATTCTTTTGTTTTTTTTTAACTATTTAAAAGTGTGAACAATGCCACAATAAACATACATGTGCATGTGTTTTTATAATAGAATGATTTATAATCCTTTGGATATATGCCCAGTAATGGGATTGCTAGATTATGGGTGAAACTGGAAACCGTCATTCTCAGCAAACTGACACAAGAACAGAAAACCAAACACCACATGTTCTCAATCATAAGTGGGTGTTGAACAATGAGAACACACGGACACAGGAAGGGGAACATCACACACTGGGGCCTGGGGGGTGGGAGGCTAGGGGAGGGATAGCAGGGGGTGGGGGGATTGGTACCATGGCAATGTCAGAAGCCTATCCTAGAAGCACTGGTTCTTGTCTTTAAATTCTTGCTGTGCCATCTCACTTGCCTCAAATCAATAGATAGTAACCATTAAAACCTCAGTCCATTGCCTACCATGTAAGATCACACACTTTAAATAGAATATATTGAGATGAAGTAATGCTAGATTTTCAGTGCCCTTAGCCCAAGTACAAAATGTAAAATCTGTTGGTCAGTCTTTCCCAATTTTAAGAATTATTTCTCACCTTAAATATAAGAACACACGTTTCAAAAGTTTTAATTGAGCTTACAAATGTTATAGTGTATCATTGGCTCTACTAACACTGATTTGGTTACCCATGAAATCTGATGGGTCACTTGAAGATTAAAAGTCATCTCCTCGATTTTCATTTGACTTATTTAATTAGGAACATAATCCAGCCAGCCTTTCCAAGTCTCTGAAGGCTACCTATTTGTCTGTTAGAAGTCAAAAGATACAAACCCCAATAATAGCACTAATTGGCGAGGGAACCAACATTGAGGGAACCCAGTGCTACTCAACTAATCTTTCAAATAGGCTTTCAGCAAGGAAGGTAACATACCCCAGAGGTACAAATAATTGATCCTGAGCCCATAGGCTAATAACAAGAAGGGAAGAAATTGGTACTGGTATTGGCCTGCTTGGCTGCTTTAATAAAAGAAAATATAGATGAGTAAAGCCTTATTATTTCAGCGTAACTATAGCATATTAAATTACTTTGATGTCATAATGCTATTAAAATTTGAAAATATATTTTAAATGCATTTTACAGTAAAGGAAAAGAAAAAACTATTCAACAATTTTTTTCAAAAAATATTTTGACAAACAAAATCTAGAAAAGATTATTTTAACAACTCTCCTTCATCATAGCCATTTTTATTGGAGTTTGTACAGGATATTTGTGTTCATTTATTGGTAACAGGAATATGGATGAATTTATATTTGAATACTCTTCCACAAATGTCTTAAACTCTAGTATTGAAAAAATATAGATAAAATGCACAAATGTATATTTATTTACTCAATTTAAGAAATATTTACTGGGCATCTACTGTGCGCCTAGCACTGTTCTAAGTGCTAAAGTTACATTAGTGAACACAACAGATAAAAACCCTGCTCTATGAGAGCTTGTAGTAGAGTGAGATGGTGACAAGTGCTAAGAAAAACAGAATCTGGGAGTGTTGTAGTAGGAAAGGGTTAAATTTTAAATAGCAGAGTCTCCTGGAGAAAGGAACATTTCAGAAACCTGGTGGAGATGTAGTCAGCTGGGGAAAAACCATTCTAGGCACAGAAGCAGCAGGCAAAAGCCCTGAGGCCTATTGATTTATACGTTTGTATTTTAACTCTAGTGTTTTCTTTTATTTGTTTGTTTGTTTGTTTGTTTGTTTTTGAGACAGTGTATCATTCTGTTGCCCAGGGTGGAGTGCAGTGGTACAATCTCAGCTTACTGCAACCTCTGCCTCCCGGGCTCAAGCAGTTCTCCCACCTCAGTCTCCGAAGTAGCTGGGACCACAGGCGCACACCACACCACATCCAGTTTTGTTTTGTTTTGTTTTGTTTTGTATTTTTTGGTAGAGAGAAGGTTTCGCCATGTTGCCCAGGCTGGTCTCAAACTCCTGGACTCAAGCAATCTGCCCACCTCAGCCTCCCAAATTGCTGGAATTACAGGCAATAGCCACTGCGCCCAACCAGAACTCTAGTTTTAATCAAACAGCTCAGTAAAAAAGTCACTGATAATGCTAAAGCTCAGCTCCCAATATTTCATAATTTAGAAAGCAAGTAAAAATAATATCAATGACACACTAATGTCAACCTTCGTGAAAATATCATGATTTCCAAATTCTGATAGTTTCCCGGTTTCATCCGTCCTTTTTTATTTGCAAGTTGGAATGGCCAATGGTACATTTAATGCAGTGTTTTCTTTTTATTTTAAAAAAATAGGCTGGACGCGGTGGCTCATGCATGTACTCCCAGCACTGTGGGAAG
>NW_016107504.1:371861-374331 GCF_001604975.1 Cebus imitator
GCATGCGCCTGTAGTCCCAGCTTCTTGGGAAGCTGAGGCAGGAAATTGTTTGAACACGGGATGTGGAGGTTGCTGTGAGCTGAGATCGCATGGCTGCACTCCAGCTGGGGCGAAAGAGCAAGACTTCATCTCAAATAAATAAATAAATAAATAAATAAATAAAATTAATGATATGTATCTGAGTTAAATTTAGTCTTAGAATCAACGATATAAGATACCAGCATGTATACGTTTACATGAGTCTTGCAGCATTGCTAGTTGTGGGGTGGCTATGCTTCTTATAATAATTAGAATTCTTGGATAATTCTAAATAATATGATTATTCCAGTTTATGGCTACCAAATTTTAGTAATCCTTAGAAAGCTCTAAATGGCCCTTATCTATATGCTAAGTTAAATATCTGAGATTCAATGTCATTTCCCTGTAAAAAGCAAAGAAGTTGCATTTCTGAATTGGCTTGCAGCTTAATGAGAAGGTTTTGCATATCGATCATTGGCCTGTACTCAGTACTTAAGAATCACTGTAAAATATGAATCAGAGAAATATTAAGGTCATAGACTCTAGATGACTAAATATCTGGAAAAGACTGAAAAGGACGAGTTAAAGGTAACTCTCAGGTTTCTGGTTTGGGTAACTGGATGGAATTCATAGTTTTAAAGCTGTGCTCTGTGTGTTTGTTTACCCTTACTCCAATCAAGATGGTCTATTTAGTCTGGTCTACACCTTTGGCCTGTGCTATTCCCTGCCATGCGTGAAATGCTCTCCTCTCTGTTTATTTAAATGATACTCATCCTTTAGCACATAGCTAAAACCCTTTTCTTCTTCTAGGAAATCTTTTTTATCTATCCTAACTGACATTGACCCACATAAAAAGATGACAGTCAAAGGTCAGGATTCCCCCTTAGCCCTTAGTTGTTCCCCCTTAGCCCTTTTTCTACCACAACCTTTTGTGGCCCTAATGGTGAGTGTGTGAACCTTGTCTTTTATATTTGAGGACAGATGGGACCTAGTTACTACGTCATCCCTGAACTTGCTTTAGTCAGATATCCTTGAGTCCAAATGACAATAAGGGAACCAACAGTCATCTCCAAATTCCCCTGCCCCAGAATAGCACCAATCCTAAATGACCAAGGAAACGCTCTACATGTCTTCATTTATATGACCATGCTATCTCTTGTATAGTAAGATTCCAATCTTCCGTCAGTAGAGGAAAACTTTTGAACTGTTATTTCCAGCAGTGGTGAAAGGTTGCACTAAAGTGTCTACTCTTTCAACCAATGCCATGTATTCATAAATTGTAATGCTAAAAGTTTAGTCTACAGTTTTCAAACACAGTTTTTTTTTCAGAACTGAAGCTATTTGGAACACGTTGGGATCAAACCAGCAAACTTGGCATCAGCACCACATGCTAACCCACTGAACTTTTAATAATGTATGAATTTTCTTTAACAGGCCTGAACCATGAGATAGCAATCGATGTTGCATTCCTACCCATGTATTGTCCAGAAGATATTCGAACATCTCAAATAGACACACTGTTGACCTCCATGAATTACAGCTGTGCATATCCACAGAATGCAAATGCCAATGACCGATTGCCAGGTCCGAGAGCAGTTGCAGGTAAAACAATCTCAGTGTTCTTTTCACTTAGGAAAAAAAAATTAATTATAAACAGCCCTAACCTTAAGATTTTATTACGTAAACAGTTCTAGTCTTAACATTTAATGTAGTTTTAATTAAAGGGTTATTTGGTAAATGTTCCCCAAAACTTACAAATGAGAATATGTATTTTAAATAAATTGAATAGCTGTTTCTACTCTAGGCAGGCATTAAGAATATTATTTTATAATTCCAAGTATAATTATTTCATCAGACATAAGTGGTATGCACATGGAGCAGTACAAATTCTACTCTTTCCTTTTTCTCAGGCAACACAATTTGTCATTTTGCCTTGTAATTGCCTGGAATTATAATACCTCCATAGTATAGTAGAGTAAAATTGTTTTCTCTTATAAATGTTTAATTATTCCAGTGCTATGCAATAAAATCCTTGAGAACTGCTAGGAACATATGTATTCCCAATAGTGAAACTATTCAAGCAGCTAATTGTTTAGGTTGCTGCATAATATGCTGAAATTTAAACTGTTTCTATGTACCTATAAAATTATCTGTCCAATTATAATTACCCCATTCACTTTTTTTGTTGTTATTTCTAATTCCTAAGCATGTGGTAAAGTTTCTAGCAGTTTTCATTGAGCTTATCAGGATATTACATTTAAAATAGCTTTTAAGAAAGGCCTTATTATCTTGGAATTTCGTAGCGGGTCTTTCTAAGCTGATGTGACTCTTGAGTGTATGCTGTTTTTGAATAAGTCTTATGAGCTGTGTCTGATGATAAAGTAATTTTTGGCAGTAATAGTTGCTGCAAATTGAACTAGAGTACCTAATTTTATAAAAGATGATTTTTTTT
>NW_016107504.1:375046-382736 GCF_001604975.1 Cebus imitator
AACATCTTTACTTCCTGGGACAGAGGACAAATCTTCCCACTTCAACAAAAAATAAATCAAATTTGACATTGTATTAGCATGTAAGGCAAAAACGAGACTTCCATAATCGTCCATAATCTTGAACACAAGGTAGTTGTTTCCGGATGAGATTTCCTACACAGAGTAGCACTGCTTCATTCAGTCATGCATTCTACTACCTCTATGCTGTGAAAGCCTTCCCCCCGACTTTTTCTTTTGAGCCAGGGTCTCACTCTGTCACTCAGTCTGGAGTTCAGTGGCATGACCACAGCTCACTGCAGCCACTTTGAGAGTAATATCATTTTTGTGACATAGCATTAATAATAATAATATGTATAATATAATAATAATAGTGTCCATTTAATTCTGTACCAAGCACTGTGCCTAGGCATTTTATGTAGGTTATGACTAATCCTAACAAGAACCTCACAAGGTAAGCCTTACTATCCCCATTTACAGATAACTAGACTGAAAATCAGAGAGATTCACTAGCATGAGTAACAAAGTTAGATTTTGAAACATGATCTGATTCCAAACTTTTTCTTTCATGATTCTAAACTGAAAGATAAAAATAGTTACAAAATGATGTAATGCATTGGCTCATGGCATAATGCTAGTGTCATCTTTCAAACATTCTTTGTAAAGTAGTTTCTTTTTTCTTACAAAAGCCATACATATTAATAATTTAAAAATTCAAATAGTACAGAAAGGTACCAGGTAAAAATGAAAGCTCCCCTCCTTGCCTTCCCAGTCCAGTTCTTTCCACCAAACCACCCACCTATTCTCAGGAGATAACCAGTATTATTTGAATCCTTTAAGAAATGATTTTTGCAAATGAAAATATGTATTCTATTGCTCTCTCTTTCAAATAATTACATAAAAATACAATTAGTAAACATACGAATTCTATATCCAGCTTTTTCCCTTTGACAGTATATCTTTGACATACTTCATTTTAGTATATTGAAAGCTACCTCGTTCTTTTTAATAACTACAAAGTATTCCACTGTGTGGATGTGCCAAAATTTATTTAACAAGTCTCCTACTGGTAGACATTTAGATTGTTTCCAAATGTTTTTGCTATTAACAAACAGTACTGCATGAATATGTGTGTGTGTCAATAAAATCTTTACACTTGTTTCGCTTAAGAAAATGACCACCAGTTCCACCCATGTTGCTGGAAAAGATATAATTTCATTCTTTTTATGGCTAAATAGTATTTCA
Organism: Cebus imitator; assembly: GCF_001604975.1. Lineage (NCBI taxonomy): Eukaryota > Metazoa > Chordata > Mammalia > Primates > Cebidae > Cebus > Cebus imitator. The sequence goes on from NW_016107504.1 coordinate 376,289, forward strand.
CAGGGCATACTTATATAAGAGATATGTAACTTTGGTAGATATTGTGAAATGGTTCTCCAAAATGGTTATACTAATTTTCACTTGAACCAAAAGCAAGAGTGCCACTTTACTCATGCCATTGTAAAAACTAGATATTGTTGGTCTTACTAATCTATGACAGATAGATAGGCAAAAATAATATATTATTAATTTGATTTGCATTTATCAATTATTTCTGAGCTTTAAAACCTTAATATGTTTATTTTCCATTTATATTTTTTTCTTTCTATAAGCTTTCTATGCTAGTCTTACCTTTCATTTGTCTCTATTCTTTCTTAGTAACTGGTAAGTTCTCTCTGCATATTAAAGAAATTAACCTTTTATCATGTGTTACAAAGACTTTTATCCAGTTTGACATTGTTTCAATGGGACAGTTGTTTTGGTTGTTTAAGTAATTTTACTCATATGTACTAAAATACATTAGATTTTTTATCTTGTGGTTGCTGGTTTTGTGTCATCTTCAGACATCACTCTGGTCAAGAATACATTTTTAAAATTCACTGTCCTTTTCCAGTACTTTTAGAGCTTCACCCATACATACTGATATATGTTTATCGTGATAAAACATATATATCAAAATTTACTATTTTAATCATTTTTATATGTACTATTCAATGACACTAAGTACATTTACAATGTTGTGCAATCATCATCACTATTCATTTCCAAAACATTTTTATCATCTCAAAGAGAAACTCTGCACCCATTAAACATTAACTCCCCATTCTCCCCTCTTTCCAGCCCTGAGTAACAGCTATTCCACTTTCTGTCTCTAGGAATTTGCCTATTTTTCGTTCCTTTTTATGGCTCTGGCTGAGTAATATTCCATTGTATGTGTACACCACATTTTAATATTTTGTGCTTACATTTGCCTTTTATTTAATTTTTATTTCTATAAATTTATGGGGTACAAGTGCAATTTTGTTGACATGCACAGATTGCGTAGTGGTCAAGTTGGGACTTTAAGATATCCATTGCCTGAATAACATACATTGTACCCATAAAGTAATTTCTCATCTTCCACTCCCTTCCCACCTCTCACCTTTCAGAGTCTCCATTGTTTATCATTCCACTTTCTACATCCATGTTGACACATTTTTTAGCACCCACTTATGAGTGAGAACATGAGATATTTAATTTTCTGTGTCTGGCTTGATTCATTTAAGATAATGACCTCCAGTTCCACCCATGTTGCTGGAAAAGACATAATTTCATTCATTTTATGGCTAAATAGCATTCCACAGGACATATATATCACATTTTCTCTATGCATTTGTCTGTTGATGGACATGTAGGTAGGTTCCATATCTTTGATATTGTGAATAGTGCTTCAGTTAACATATGAGGGTAGGTATCTTTTTGATAAATTGATTTATTTAATTTTTAATTTTTTGGTTAAATAGTAAGTATATGTATTTATGGGATACATGAGATGTATTTTGATACAGACATGCAATACATAACAATTACATCAGAGTAAAAGGAGTATCCATGCACTCAAGCATTTGTCTTTTGTATTAAAAACCACCCAGTTGTAGTCTTTTGGTTATTTTTAAATCTACAATTAAATTGTTATTGACTTTAGTCGCCCTGTTGTGCTATCAAATAGTAGGGCTTATCCATTATTTGTAACTATTTTTTGTGTCTGTTAACCATCCCCACTTCCTCCCCACCCCACCCCTACTACCCTCCACAACCTCTAGTAACCACCCTTCCACTCTTTATGTCAGTGAGTTCACTTATTTTGATTATTAGGTCTCACAAATAAGCGAAAATATGTGTTGTTTATCCTTCTATACCTGGCTTATTTCACTTAGCATAATGATCTCCAGTTAATCGTGTTGTTGCCAATGACTGGATCTCATCTTTTATGACTGAATAGTGCTCCACTGAGGATATGTACCATATTTTCTTTATCTATTCATCTGTTGATGGTCACAGGTTATTTCCAAATTTTGGCAATTGTGAACAGTGCTGCAGCAAACATGGGAATGCAGATATCTCTTTGATTTACAAATTTTCTTTCTTTTAGGTATATACCTAGCAGAGGCATTGCCGGATCCTATCGTAGTTCTATTTTTAGTTTTTTGAGGAACCTCCAAATTGTTCTCCGTAGTGGTCATACTAATGTACATTCCCACTAACACGAGAGTTCCCTTTAGCCCCATACTTGCTAACATTTTTTATTGCCTCTCTTTTGGATTTAAGCCACTTTAACTGGGGTAAGATCATATCTCATTTAAGATTTCATTTGCATTTCTCTGATGTTCAGTGATGCTAAGCACATCTTCATATGCCTGTATGCCATTTGTATGTCTTCTTTTGAGAAATGTCTATTTAAATCTTTTGCCAGTTTTTTAATTGGATGATTAGATTTATTCACATATACTTCTTTGAGCTCCTTATATATTCTGGTTATTAATTCCTTGTCAGATGGGTAGTTTTGAAATATTTACTCCATTCTATAGGTTGTCTCTTCACTTTGTTGATTGTTTCCTTCACTGTGCAGAAGCTTTTTAACTTGATATGATCCCATTTGTCCATTTTTGCTTTGGTTGTCTGTGCTTGTGGGATATTACACAAGAAATCTTGGCCCAGACCAATGTCATGGAGATTTTCCACATTTTCTTGTAGTAGTTTCATAGCCCAATGTTTTAGATTTAAGTCTTTAATCCATTTTGAGTTGATTTTTGTATATGGCAAGAGATAGGGGTCTTGTTTCATTCTTCTGCATATGGATATCCAGTTTTCCCAGTACCATTTATTGAAGAGACCCTCTTTACCCCAGTATATGTTCTTGGCACCTTTGCTGAAAATAAGTCCACTATAGGTGTGTGAATTTGTTTCTGGGTTATCTGTTCTATTCCATTGGTCTTTGTGCCTGTTTCAATGCTAATACCATGCTGTTTTGGTTACTATATCACTAGCATAATTTGAAGTCAGGTAAAATGATTCCTCCAGTTGTGTTCTTTTTGGTTAGGATAGCCTTGGCTATTCTGGGTCTTTTGTGGTCCATATAAATTTTAGGATTTGGTTTTCTATTTCCCTTAAGAATGTCATTGGTATTTTGATAGGATTACATTGAATCTCTAGATTGCTTATGGTAGTATAGGCATTTTAACAACATTAATTCTTTCAATCCATGAACATGGAATGCATATCCATTTTGTGGGGGTGTCCTCTCCAATTTCTTTCATGGTATTCTATAGTTTTTACTATAGAGACCTTTTACTTCTTTGGTTAATTTCTAGGTATTTAATTTTATGTGTCTATTGTAAATGGGGTTACTTTTTAATTTATTTTTTCAGATTGTTCACTTTTGGCATATAGAAATGCTACTGATTTGTGTATGTTAATTTTGTATCCCGCTACTTTACTTAATTTGTTTATCCATTCTAATAGTTTTCTGGTGGAGTGTTTAGATTTTTCCAAATATAAGATCATATCATCTGCAAACAAGGATAATTCGACTTCTCCCTTTCCAGTTTGGACATCCTTTATTTCTTTCTGTCCAATTGCTCTAGGTAGGATTTCCAGTACTATGTTGAGTAATATTAGTGAAAGTGGGCGTCTTTGTCTTGTTCCAGATCTTAGAGGAAAGGCTTTTACTTTTTCCCCCTTTAATATGATACTTGCTATGGGTCTGTTATATATGACTTTTATTACATTGGGGTGTGTTTCTTCTATCCCCAGTTTTTTAAGGGTTTTTATCATGAAAGGATGTCGAATTTTATCAAAGGGTTTTTCAGCATAGCATCAATTGAAATGTTCATCTGGTTTTTGTCCTTCATTCTGTTGATATGAAGTACCACATTGATAGATTTATGTATGTTATTCTGTCCTTTCATCCTTGGGATAAAACATTGATAATTGAATTTCAAAATAGAAAACTTTATCTTCGCACTTCTTTGAAGTGTGCCAATAAGCTATTTATTTGGAATCTTCTAAATGACCTTGAAGATATGTAGATTTATTTTGCTCCACCAAGAACAAAACAAAAACCCAAAACTAAATATGGCTTTCAAATACTAGTTCATGCCTTGACATTGTTAGTATATCTGTTTGATGTGTTCACCTTTATATGCAGAAGTTGCCGTGTAATTTTGGTAAATGCATATAATCAATTGGAGGGAAAAGGGAGAGGATGAGGCACAGCATTAATATTGTAAGAAAAATTTATCAGCTTATGTGATACTAAAGTCGAGTAAATATTTAACTATTTTACAGTACTTACCATCTGCTTTTTACTTTTAGGTGATATTATAAAAGCGGTAACTGAACTGGATAGAGTGCATATCGTCGGTATCTTGGACATCTGTAATTTGGGTAATAATAATGTGGAAGTCTATTTGCACAAAATTTATAGTCCAGAGAATACTTCTTAAAAGTTAGCAAATGAAATGATTACAGATTACAAGAGGGCACTGCTTTAAATATATTCTGTCAGTTTGCTGGTAATTTCAGTAAGTGTTTTCAGCAAAAATATTACATGAGCTCTAAAGTTATTAAGCAGTTTCATGTTCGTCTTGTATTTGGGGTGCGAAGACACCATTTTCGATTCATTATTGAGAAAGGTCATCAAAGTAAGCTTGTGTATAAGGAAATTTACCTTACTTATCTTACTAATATGACTATGATCTTGACTTGTAATAATTTATGCTCACTATTCCATTTGTGAAGTGTACTTTGATTCTAAAGCCTCAGTACAAGCCATCCTAACTTACAAGGGTAACTTTTCATGGAGATTTAACATCCTTCCAATTTTATTCACATATTATGGGAAATTTTGAATTGCTAGTTTGAAGACTATTCTAAAGTGGTCAATCTGCACTTCTCACAACTAAGGTAGTTTGTATCATTTTCAAAAGTACATATTATTAGGGTTTATTTGCCCCTGGTCTTTGGTTTGCTGAGCCGCAAAATGAGCGTGCTAAATTAAATTGTCTTAAGGATTTTCCACTTCATTTTGTGACTTTGTGTGGTTCGAATTTCTCAGTATTTTAACCAGCGTGTTGATGTTAAAGCCAAAGGCTGCAGTATGCCTGTATTCTTGCTGTATTCATTTGTAGTTTCCGTATTTGTAATATGAGTTTGAATAGTGAAATTTTATCTCATATTAACATTTCAAATGCTCATATTGAAAATGGAAGATAGTAAATATGGGAATTGATTTTATTCTGGTTGTCTATTATACTTCATTTTAAAGGTAAATGGCCACTCTGCATTTGCAAGGCCCTGTGGTTGACATTTGTGTGGTTTGTTAGATGAGACAAAATGACCATCATATGAGTTTCTAGATTATTCTGTATCAAGATAAATCTGATTCCAGTTAAGCTATAAACTTGTGGGATTTTCTTGTAGCCCTATAGTTCTGTGACTTCATTTGCTATACTCTTTAAATGTTTTGGGCAGCGTATGAACCTAAAGATATACTGAAGTTTATTCATAAATGTGTTCAGTCTTTTTCTCTTTATAATTGTGTGTAAATGTTAAATAAAATAGTGGATTCTTCTCGTGTTATGATGTTAAGTGAATTATTAAAGAAGTTAAAATGCAACAACTTTTTGGTCTCCTGTCTCATTTTGAATGCATTTGATGTGTTTCCTTCATATTTTTGGCCTAAATATATACTTACTAAATGAGCCAAGATGCTTCTTCCATAGGGGTTTAAAGACTGTTGTCAAAACAAATCTGAAATATATTAGCTTTTTGAAAAATTATATGCACATTTTCAGTGAAAATCAAGCAATATCCTTAAAATAACGCAAGTACCTCTGATGTTATTCTAAGGTTATTGTATCTGACTTCTAGTAGCTTGAGATCTAAAAGTTGCCCCTAACAAGGTTTTAATATCCATTTTGTAGATGGGGAACTGAAAAAGAAAAAGACTATATTACTTATGCAAATTAGTAAAAACAAGCTAATGGTAAGGTCAAGCTTATATTTCAAAGTCTATTTCTTTAAACTCTAATTGGAGCACTAAGTAAAATGAGGCTGGGCATGATGGCTCACATCTGTAATCCCAGCACTTTGGGAGGCCAAGATGAGTGGATTGCTTGAGCTCAAGAGTTTAAGACCAGCCTGAGCAACATGGTGAGACCCCTGCCTAAAAAAAACAAATAAATAATAAATAGAAAAAGGCCGAGTACGGTGGCTCACGCCTGTAATCCCAGCACTTTGGGAGGCTGAGGCTGGTGGATCATGAGGTCAGAAGATCGAGACCATCCTGGCCAACATGGTGAAACCCCGTCTCTACTAAAATACAAAAAATTAGCCAGACGTGGTGGTGCACACCTGTAGTTTCAGCTACTCAGAAGGCTGAGGCAGGGTAATTGCTTAAACCCAGGAGGCAGAGGTTGCAGTGAGCCAAGATCACATCACTGCACTCCACCATGACGACAGAGCAAGA